>NC_139917.1:27820043-27827543 GCF_963514095.1 Eutrigla gurnardus | reverse complement strand
AATGAGCATTAGAGCCCCTCAGATCTGCTGCCGCGTAAACATCAAACACACCCCCCCAGAAAATGATTCGGAGGCCGTATGTAGATCTTGAAAAATTAGCAGGAGAGCGTTTAAGACTGGTGCTCCCTGTAAGCTGTTTGCTCAGACCGACTGACTGCAGCTCTAATATTAGTTCCCAAAGTGGGGTCCAGGGACTCGGCGAGCCTTTATGGAATTGGATGAAGCCCCCAGAAAAAAAAAACGAGCAGTTGTTGACTTTCTGTCTATTTTAAGACGTTAAAGATGCCGATTCTGCCTTTTTCACTCCGCCTGTTGGTCACCCCGGTCTCACATTAAATATTCCAGCCTTTTCTTTGATGTGGGTTCATAAGAAATGTCTTATTTATCATATGCATATAAGCTACATATTGGAAAATGCAGAGAGGTTTTGTGGTATTTGTAGTTTACTTGCATCTTTCCATTTTAGTTTTTACTCCGGAATTTAAGCCTATTTGACTTCTTTTTAGGTTACAATGTGGACCCAAATCATCAGCTCATACCATATTGAATATTACATGCTGACACATTAAAGCTCCCCAACAATAAATCCACTTTAATTAAGTTACCAATAATGTGTGAACCCTCCATAATCAAAAGAAAATATAGGTTTATTAGACCTTATTAAAGAGGATCTTCTTTTGGTACATTTTGCTGATGCAAACCTTTGCACTTCTACTGAACTAATGTAACATTTTGACTTTTTAATGGAGTGACTTTTACTCATGAGTATCTGGATACTTCCATATGGAGTATATAACCTCATGTCCCCTCTGAAACCTGACGTAGCATAAGATGATTTCAAGGTGTTGGAGCTCTGCCACACCTTTGGGTTTAGTGAATCGACATCCTCCCACACACAGACACACACACACACACACACACACACACACACACACACACACACACTCCTGGCTGGTGAGATAACCGCCAGGCAGAGGCAGACAGAGGGATATTGGGATGGGGTGCACCGGTCACATGCTCCGTGAGTGTCAAGTTAACCGATATTAAGGATAAAAGCTCTGGAGACTTTCAAAATAAAACAACTGCCGGAGTCCAAACAGTGTCTTATTATTCTAATTAATTCATTAAATATGTAATTCAGTTCTGCACCGGTGGAAGATGGAAGGACACAATACAAGACCCGACAACAAAGACGATCACATCGATATATTCAATTAGAGAAACCACCTGACAAATAACATTTTTAATTGTTTAATTGGCTTTCACTTTAGCATAGCATTTAGCCTGGCTTTTTTCTAATTTATACAACCTGAAAATGAAATAATTCCACAATCTGTTTCCTTGTATATTTAACAGCTAATTATGCTAAAAACCTCACCTGTAGAAGCATCAAGCGCTGCCCTCAATAAGCTGATCTATAAACCAATATTTGATCGAACTCCACACTTTGTCAGGGCTGCGTGGCTTCCGGGAGCAGACGCGTCTTATTTTGAAGGGTACGCCTGGTCTGCCTCTCTGCGGCGGGCTTGACGCAGCTCACCCTCTCTCTCTCCCGGTGCGCCTGAACTCCGGTACCTGAACGCCGCAGAGCGCGTCCAGCGGCGGAGGGGGACGCAGACGCGCGGGGAGCCACCCGGCTCAACATCTAACTTTACTTTTAAACTTCTGCGACACATCCCTGTCTGATTCTGTCCCCTCTCCTTTTTCCATCCTCCCGAGTCCCGGCTGACGGACTGAGTTTGGATATCGGTAGGGGGGGAGGAAGAGGAGCAGGAGGAGGAGGAAGCGGAGGACCAGCGGGCTGCTCTCCGATGGAGCACCGGGGCTCCGGGAGCTCAGGGCGCACGGCGGACCCGGAGTGAATGACGCTGTTGGATGGACGCTGCTCCCCGGTAAGGACTGCACGCAAAGTTTGGGCTTTTTTTTTTTTTTTTTGCTGCTTTAGACTTTTTTCCTTTCTTTCTTTGCGCTCATGTCCCGGCTCTGCGTTGCTGGAATGGCACAAAAGAAAAATGTCGCTCTTTGTCAATGGCGCTGTGTCTTCCACAAATGAGCAATAAATGATAAATAATGTTCCATAGGAAGCAGGTAAAGTGTGGAACTATAGCAGTGAGTGGCCTTAGGGCCTGCATGTGTTGTCTTCCACATCATCTGATATCACCAAGATGAGATGAGACTCATTTAAGATGATTTCTGCAGTTTATTATTGGATGAATTAGACAGCTCGTGGTTTCAGCGTCATGCTGGGAAGGCTTTAAGCCTCACGTCGTCGGTGCATGACACTGGTTGGCCTCCAGGAGGACACACACCACTGTGGAGCACTGAAAGGGTTTGAATGCATGGATTTATGTGCTTTTATTGAGCATGACGCTGTTGCAAAAGGTAAAAAAAAAAGCAGAATATTGGAGGCAATTTGACGATGAGTGCACACTGCACAGTATGAAACTTAATGTGTTTCCGAGGTCTTTACAGATTTGGTTCTGAGATCCAGTTGGATGATTTAATTTCCACATGGCCCAGCCGTTAGCAAGGGAGGCTCATAATGAGGTTTTTTTTAAAAGACTCATCAGCAGGTTTTTTCTTTTCTTTTCTTAACTAAATACGGCTTTCTTTCTTTTTTCTTCAATGGTTGATGTCCGCGTAACAAAAAGCCTTAAACCGTGACTCCTCACACAATCCAGGCGATGTGCCATGAACATACACAGCATAGAAGCTACTGGCAGATTCAATCTCATTATTTTCATCAAACAGACACACACAGAAACACTTGCCAGCCCTCCTCTGGTCCTGTCAGACTGTAGGCACAGACTCCTCGTTGGCCCAGACTTCTATTGTCCTGTTTTTTTTTTGTTTTTTTCCAAATAATCCAGCTACTCAATAACAAATTGGTGGCTTTGGAATCAATTTGCCAGAATCTCAGGGGATCAATGAGCGATGCTGAGCATGCGGAGGACCAGTGTGGAGCTACTTGAGACAACGTGGACTGTGTCACATGCTCTCACATCGTTTCCTGCCAGACTCACTGTGCTGCCCAATGAGGCAGGAAATGTGCTGAAATGTAAAAGAGGAAAGCAAAAAGCCCAGAAACAAATGTGCTCTTCTAACTACGTTGTTAATTTAAACTGATATTTAATAATTATTATGTTCCAGTGCTCCTAGGAACTCCATCAGTGCTTATAAAATGAACCGCGGGCTGCTGTGGCTCCACAATGTCACCCGCTTTCATGAGATTTTATGTTAAATTATAGCTCAAGGAGAGATTATAATTCCGGGAGCTGTAAGTAACACTAATCATCGTGAGTGGAAATTGATTGTAAATGAAAAAGACTTTATTCATTTTTCCAGCTATAGGAACACGCCATGTAAGCTACTTCCTCCCTGTATGTCCAGATTGTTTGAAGCCCGTCTGGATTAAAGCATCAACAGTAATGGCCTGTTGTCATCACTCAACTGTACAGCTGTAGGATTATAATGAAGGGGGCTAAGTGCTTCCATGTAGCTGACTCCGTGTTTGCACCTTTTGCTCACGTGGATTGGTTGATTCTTGGTTTTTGGCCGGTTTTTCCTGAACAGAACTGCTCGCCGGCTGTGATTCTTCTCCCAAAGGTCGGTAAGAGCCGAGAAGGCTCTTTTGTTTTCTCTGCTGCGTTGCTGCAGGCTGAAGGGTCTCGTGGACAGGATGGCAGGTCCGGGGCGTTTTTATGGGGAGCTGCAGTGCCTGCCACAGGGCAACGCAGCGACATCACACACACACACACACACACACACACACACACACACACACACACACACACACACACACACCTGCATCAACATTTTGCCCCTTTGCGCCCTCTTTCAGGTTCAGGCTGTTCACAGCACGGCCATGACGGGCAGCCAGGACTCAGACCTGCATGAGCAGCACAGAGGACCAGTGCAGGAGGAAGGGGATGAGGAGGAGGAGGGGGAGAAGGTGCATGTGTCAGTTGAGGGAGAGGAGGAGGAGGAGGAGGAGGAGGAGAAAAAGGAGGAGCTGCCATACCCCACTCTAGCACCGGTGGTTCTTTTGGCTCTGACCCAAACCAGCCCCCCTCGCTCCTGGTGCCTTCGAGCTGTCTGCCATCCATATCCTTCACTGCCGGGACCCGAACACTGTGTGACACGTGTGTGTGTGTGTGTGTGTGTTTATAATGTGAGAGAGACATCATCTGTTTGTGTTTCAGCTCTGTACTTTCTCAAAGCCGTAGAACCTACAAGGCAGCGAGAGATGTTTACTTTACGTTTTAGCAGAAAGAAGGTCAGCATTGTGTGTGTGTGTGTGTGTGTGTGTGTGTGTGTGTGTGTGTGTGTGTGTGTGTGTGTGGGGAAGATCTCAGGTATTTCCTTGGACCCATTAGTTGAAGGGAAAAATCTGGGTTGCTCCCTGATTGGAGGTTTCCATAGTGACGAGCTCTAATGAATCTCTGAGTTACAGTCGCCTGTCAGGGTTGTTACCGGCCTCCATTTAAAAGCACGAGGAGTCACAAACCTGGCTCTGCCTCCGTCACCTCCCATTCCCCCCTCTCTCCATCCTGTTCTGCTGATGACGTGAAGGTGTGAGTGTGTGTGTGTGTGTGTGTAGTTATCAGCACCTCAATCTGTCTGCATGTGTGTGTGTGAGCAGCTATGAATACTTTGAAGCATGCATAAACGTCAGCAACACCTCAGGGATTTGTCAAGGCTTCCCAAATTGAATATTTTCCACTGCTTGTGACTCTGTGTGCGTGTGTGTGCGTGTGTGTGTGTGTGTGTGCGTGTGTTCGTGTTCCTCTGCTTCCGCGTGCACGTGTTGTCATGCGCTCATCTGTGGGTATGCCACGGTCAGCACTCTGTGTACTCTATAAAATATAAATACATAATTGCTGAATAAATAAAACGTACAGCAAAAGGAAAAGGGTAAAAAAAATAAAATAAATAAATAAAAACTACAAATGCCATAAACAAAACTCCCCTGTAGCCTGCTGGGCTGTTACCATGGTCGCATCCCAGATTGTGGTACGCTCACTGTGTCAGCACTAACTTACTGGACACACACACACACACACACACACACAGAATGCCCTCACACAAACGAGGGAATCTCCCATGGAGAGGCTCTTTAGAGGAATCACCTGGTTGCCTAGCAACAGCGTAGCTCGGGCCCGACAGCCCGGTTACTTCCGACTGCAGTGTTTGTTTGTTTTTTGGTGTTTGTGTGTCTGTCAGTCATCCTTTCTGTGTGCGTGTCCATACTGGCATGTGTCCACTGTTTAATTTGTGTACATCTGGATACTTAATACTTACAGTGTGTGTGTGTGTGTGTGTGTGTGTGTGTGTGTGTGTGTGTGTGTGTGTGTGTGTGTGTGTAACTGAGTGATCTGCGGGGGAAGTGATGTGGGTGGATGTTGGACAGGAACATTAATGTGAGCACACTGGGAGGGGGGCAGTCCCCAAGAGCTTCATCCCCGTTTCTTTTTTTTTTCCTGAGGTGACCCCTCCTTCCCTTTTCACTCATATTACAAATTCATTTCCTCTCTCCTGTCCTTCCATTTCCTCCCTCTTAGAAACACAGTCGTCCTCCTCTGTGCCGTGTTCACAACATACTGTACATCTCCACCTCGCAGCACACATCTATCACACATCTATTTGGAACAACAACAAGATTACTATTATATAACATTCTCACGTTGCTTCAAATACGTCGATTTCTGTCATTTTACTTCGGGTGGGGGGGGGGAGACGATTCACTGCAATACTCAACAAGGTGGTACTTTGTGTAAGTACTGTGCTTTAATGTGACACATGGAAACACACACATGTAGGGGAGGTACGTATAGGCACGCCTACACACTTACACACACACACACACACACACACACACACACACACACACACACACACACACACACACACACACACACACACACACACACACAGGATATAACTTATTCAGCAGTGCATGAAACATTCAGAGCCGTTCCTTTTGTTTAAAGATGAGAAAAGCTGTATCTGTCACTCTGATGCAAGTACCTTTCTCTCCCTGCTCCCTCTCTTTCCATCCCCCTTTACTCCATATCAACCCTGCACTCCTATTTATTCCCTTTTTCTAAGCTGCGTCTTAATTGGGTTGAGGTGTGTGTGTGTGTGAGTGTGTGTGTGTGTGTGAAGGGGGGTGATGAGCAGACAACGATGGATAGGAGGAGGTCTTACTCAAAGTAGGGTGAGCTGTCATTTCATCCAATTAACATGATTCCTGGCAAGCGTTTCCATGGTTACCGGCTGTCACACTCCAAGGGGGTGGAGCCAGAGGATTTGACAACTTCACAGTAACTTAACTTGGGCCACCATCACGTCACACCGACTCTCTCTCTCTCTCTCTCTCTCTCACACACACACACACACACACACACACACACACACACACACCGATTTAACTAGGTTACGTTTAATCAAGTCTGTGTGTGTGAACTCCAGAGTGAAGCTAAGAGGAAACCAGTGAGCCGGCTGCTCATTCTTCACATCTGAGGATTTCCACGTCACGTTTTCTTTTTGAGATCAATATCACGTTCTAGTAATAGTTATAAATGGTATTAATTCATGCGTGATAAGCATTATAGGTCAGCTGTGTGCCATTAAAAAATGCAACCTCTGGGTGGCTCAGGTGGGGAAATCCATTCCTCCATCCTCCAGCATGACACTGTGCTTTGTAAGGCAGCTCTTCAGTAATAATGTGTTAATGATATAAAAGCAACAGGCTTTATTAAGAGGCTTTTAACCATTGTTATATATCTATATCTCTTTTTTTAACACAGCAATCAGATGTTAAAATGTCATTTTCATCCTGATGATGGTGCTTGATAAGAAGTCAGAGGATAACCAGAGTCAGTAGGATTCATCCACATGAATATATTTAGATTCCATAATGTTACGGCAGTGCATCCATTAGTTGTGAACCAATCAAGCGAAGAAGTGAAGAAATCATTGATAAGGACATTCTCTGTTTGTACTAAGCCAGCGGGGCTGCAGTTATTAATGCTAGTACGTCATCAGTGAATGGACTTTACAACAATCCATCCAGTAAATGTTAATAAGCTCCTGATGAATGAGGTTTTTTTTTAAAGGAGACTGGACAAACGGAGAAGTCCTCCCGATGAATTTAAGAGTTGGGTATAAAGACAGAGAGTGTGTCACGCTGAAGGACGATCCACGCCAGCCAAAGGTATTTTACTACCCGTCAGCCCAGACGTTGTTCTTCTTAATGGTTTATAACCGATATATAACGCTATAAAAGTAACAAGTTCTCACCTTTTATAAAGGGTGCCAGTAAGAGGCGGGTGCAGCGGGATCACATTGGAAAATCTAAAAACCTCCTCGAGCCAAAGAATCTGGCCGTATATTCTGCGGGTATCCAGATGGCCGCGTGTCCCTATGGATGATCCTTTTAAGTTAATGAACGCTGCGTATGAGAATGTTCCCACACGGCGGCTGAGCATGTGTATGCCA
>NC_139917.1:27695043-27815043 GCF_963514095.1 Eutrigla gurnardus | reverse complement strand
GTATCCTGGTGACCCTCCTCCTCGACACGCTCCCCATGCTGGGCAACGTGCTGGCGCTGTGCTTCTTCGTCTTCTTCATCTTCGGCATCGTCGGCGTGCAGCTGTGGGCGGGGCTACTGAGGAACCGCTGTTTCATGGGAGAGGATGTCAAGATGTGAGTTACCATAGCAACCGGCAGATGTCACAAACAAGGGGGTGTGTGCGCTGATCTCGTTACTCTGAAACCTAGGTTTCAAAAGTTTGCTCATGGACCGATCAGCTCCTTTCACTCGGCTATCGTTCCTAAGATGGGATCAATAAGCTCCGATAGGCTGTTTGCTGTCCGATCAGCTCCGGCCGGGAGGAAGTGCATGTGTTTCCTGCTGGAACCTCCAGCGTTAGAGATCACAAATCAAGCGGCTCGGGAGGGCGAGGGCTCTCGCCTACACGGCCTTCATGTCACGCTCCATCAGCGTCCGGCCGGCGCCGCCACGCCATCGCTCTCGGCCTCGCTCCCGCTCACAAACACGGTCACATGATATCACATAACATCGGACGACATGGTGTTCACCACCTGACCTCACATCTGCTCAGATAATCACCCTGACAGCGGTGTGTTCGGCTGCATGGAAATGAACAGCTACCTCTCCAAGGGAATGAGTACAAATAATACACTAATAAACTAATACAAATAATGAAGCCGATTCAAAGAGCTGCTATTAAAACAAAGGAGGAACTGAATGAACACAAAGTAGCTACAGTGAGTAAAATAAAAATGAAATACCCCAAATACAATAAAACAAGATGAACAGTGAAATAAACACAAATAAGAATTAAAGCTACGGTCTACATTCTGAAAATCAGTTGAGCCTCTGAGACCCCGCCCCCAACCAAACCCCTCCCCTCAGTGTTCAATGATGATGAGGGGCAGAGGGTACGAGCCAATGGGAGCCTTTCGGAGCAATGGCTCCCATTGGCCACCTTCTATGCAGGCCTATGGCTGATAGACTGAATGGATTTTGTTTTATTTATTTAAATCGTAGACCGTAGCTTTAAGGTTGTTGTTTGGAAAATATATATAAAAAAAATATATAATATAAAAAAAAATTACTCCTATAAAACAAACAAATGCACCATAATCTGATTGAATTACAAGCAACGGATGAATTTTCATAAAGAGTGTGTGAGTGTTAGTCGCCTCAGTCTTGTCGTCGACGTCAGAAAGATAATGATTGCACTTTTTGTAAATTAGCGTTCGCCGTCTCACTGGTGTACTCCTGTACATAAACTCATCACAGTATTAGATGTTGGGCAGCTACGACACATATCGCCCAGGGCACTCCATTATTGAGTTGAGTGGATGTTGTTAATGCACTGGAGTGTATTATATAGAAAGGTGTTTCCAACATTCTGCCCTCTCATGGATGGAAACAAAATATTAGAACACCTCTCCGGTCCAACACACCTGCAAACTACAACCTCATTGATCAAACATGTAGCTATAAATCCCTCTAAACGGACACATTGTTGTCTGTATGCAATGCAAAGGCAAGTGTCACTCCCTCCCTCTGCAACGTCGGTGTTGAAATGTGCCGTCCAATCAGAGCGTGAGGTCCAGTAACTCACGCTGTGAAATCGTTACATCATAAAAAGACAGAACCCATTAGCTTTATGGTCTGAGAGCACAGATAAAGTGTGGAGGTGCCGGACCAGCAGGTGTCACAGTAGTGATGGTGATTTACGAGTGTGAGCCGACGTTCTCACTTATTGGGCAGCAATTCTCCGCTGAGAGCCGCCGACTCAAATAGTTTATTATTACTGTAACGCAGCATTATGACAAAAAACAGAAGCCCGGGTGCTGCATTATTCTAATTTTATCTCCGAGGCCGGAGTCTGTGATTGCGTTTCTAATATACAGCTGAAAGCCAATATCACAGCGTTATTGGCTCTAGTCTCATGTGTTCACATTAGCCCGCTGTAAGAAGTGGCCCATACATTTCTACCGTTTTACTTCCAGTTAGAGTTCTATTTTTTTCTCTTTCGTAAACAACAGATTGACCTTCGGTAACAAGAAGTGAGGGAAGGCTGTTTGACCCCTCTCACCACAGATGATTGATTGCTTATCTCTCCCCTGCACCTCCCTTCTCTCTTCCCTTTCTTCCCTTCATCTGTATCTCTCTCGCTCTCCGTTTATCTATCGGGTTTTCTTTTCTCCAGCAAAGAGACCTTTTGTGCAAATAAAAGGACGATAATATGACTTCTCCTTAACCTGCAATGTACAGAAACCTACCGTGTGTGTTTTTGTTTTTAAAAAACATAAGACCGCCGTTATTCTGTGTTTCTTATTGGACCAAAACCAACAGTGAAATGATTTGACGAACCAGTATTATGTATTATATGGTACAGCTCGTTCCTCTGTGCTACAGAGCTCCATTGTTGTCCAAAATGAGTCAATCTCGGATACACAGCCCTGTTTTTGTAATTACCCACTCCCTCACGAATGTCTATTAAAATGTGTCTGAAAATAGTCCTAGTATTACCCGTCTGAGTAACGACCGCCAAAAAACCCGACAATGTCCAGCTTTTAATGCACAAATACAACTATATTTACATTTCTGTGACCCATTTTGAAAGATTTACATCTTAAAAGGGACCCGATGGGCTCCAGGCGGAGCTCCAGACAGGAGAATGAAGTTCTGAGAATTAGACTCGATGACTTGGTTTTAAGGGAGGATTATTCAGTGATTTTATAAATGGATGTTTTCCTCCAGGAGATATAACGTCTCCTTCCTGAGCGGCTACTACCGGCCGGACGGCACCGATGACCATCCCTTCATCTGCTCAATGGAGAGAGAGAACGGGATGCTTCGCTGCACTGACGTGCCTCGCCGCCGCGTGGGCGGGACTTCCTGCTTCCTGGGCGCAGAGGAGACCCGTCCGGAGCCGGGACTCGAGCCGGCGTCGTGTGTGAACTGGTACCAGTATTACAACGAGTGCCGTGCCGGGGAAGTGAACCCACACAAAGGAGCGATTAACTTCGATAACATCGGATATGCATGGATTGCCATTTTTCAGGTAAAAGATTGAAGAGTTACTTCATTTGATGTACAAGGTGCAGACTAACGTACTCCGTGTGTTTCTACAGGTCATTACTCTGGAAGGTTGGGTGGACATAATGTACTACGTCATGGATGCACACTCATTCTACAACTTCATCTACTTCATCTTCCTCATTATAGTAAGTACACACACACACACACACACGTTAAACACACGGTGTGTTACAACAGTGTGTAATGTGTACAGGTGGGCTCCTTCTTCATGATCAACCTGTGCCTGGTCGTCATAGCAACCCAGTTTTCCGAAACAAAGCAGAGGGAGCACGCCTTAATGAAATCGGAGCAGCGCGCCCGGCAGCTCCACCAGTCGGCTTCCACGCTGGCCAGCGACAGCCAACCGGGAAGCTGCTACGAGGAGATCATCCGCTACCTGGCGCACCTGGGCCGCAAGGCGTGGCGCCGAGTGTGGCGCTACTACGCTCAGACGCGGGCGCACTTCCACTGCGCGTGCCAGAAAAACAGAAGGGGCGGAGCCGGGGGCGGGGCCGGGGAAATGAACGGACTCGCCCACCGGCACTCAGGACACGTTCCTAACGACCTGTCGCACCTTCATCAGCTTTATCATCACCGTCATCATCATCATCATCATCATCATCACCAGCGTCATCAGACCGAGCCCGCCGTCAGGAACGGGGGGAGTGGCTTTAATTACCCCTTCATATCGCCCCTTCTCGCCCCGCCGGGGGCAAAGGCCCGGGACCAGAAGAGACTGGCTGCCAAGGAGGCTGTCAACAGACTGCCACAGCTGGTGGAGCATGGTGAGAACGACGCGGTGTGTGTGTGTGTGTGTGTGTGTGTGTGTGTGTGTGTGTGTGTGTGTGTTGTCATCTTGGGCCCTTCAGGGGTGGAGGCTCAGATGTGGAGGCCTCTAGTGTTGTAGCAACGTTAGCAGTGTGGATTCAACAAAGCTTAAATGTTCCTCTGTGTTTGTCAGGGCGATTCGGGTAACTTTGATTTATTTATTTTTTAATTCTTTCCTTTAAAAAGAAATAATCATTGCAGCTCAGTTGGTAAATTGCACCAAAGCGTATATTTGCCCCCCCGCTCGCCCTCAGCAGCATTTAGACATGCAGATCAGAGACGTTGGCCACCTCTGATGCAGCGGAGGTGAATTTCATTCGGTTTGGTTTTTTCGGTGCTCGGAGCAAAATGAGAAAGAAGAAGCTCTTCCACACGCTAGAATGTTTGAATATATGAACAGGTTTCGGTCACCTTGATTAGACCTACAAGGCAAACTAAAAGTACAACAAAAAAGGCCACACATCGGTCTCTCCCTTACATAAGATCACACCGGGGTTTTACAGTAACAGTTATGGAGAATACGTATGAAAGGGAAGGGAATCACACATAAACAGATGTCATTAGAGCAAGACAAACTCCGAATTCAAGCCTAAAGGTTGAGATGTCAACAATTGATCCGGAAGATTTCTCCCTGACATGACATGTGATCAATATCTCCTCCGCTATGCTCCAATCCCCTGAAACCTGAAGGGGGGGGGGGATATTCATTAAAATGATTTGCACCAGGATATTGAAGATATTTCAGAGACAATGTCAAGTTACTCCGGATGAACCGAGCCTTCTTGACATACGAACGCGTCCTTGAGGATTTTAAGGTGTCGGTTTGCCAGATGTGAAGGCTTTGAAAGGAATACTCCATAAAATAGCACTTCCGTGAAATTGGGGCACTCACACTTCAGAGAAACATAAAAACCGGATGGTCAAAATCAAAAGCAGCAGATGCCCAGATATCCTGTCTTTAAATCCCTGGTATGCTCGAAAAATAGCACATTTGGAAAAGCACAATATAAAACCCATGTGTTATTATTATTATTTATTATCTTCAAGCCGAAATTACATGACATCACATTGTCTACATATCACATTTTAATACAATTTAGTAATAAATCCAAACTGATAATAGTATAGTATGTGCTTACATGCCAAATAGAACCAGATCATTCATTTTTTGTAGTGCAGATCCGTTTCCAGCATCGTCTGCCTGCTGAAAGATCCTTCACCCCGTCACAGAACGGCGGGCTGGGATTCTCTGAATCCGTCTGCAGCGACGTGAACATGAATTTGTGGTAATTGTGACGACAAGTGAACTGCTCGTTTGTTGTTATGTCATTGGAGCTTTCCTCCCGAGCTGCTTGCTAATGAATTCTGCTGAAATTTTACTCCCGCTTCACTCCACGCCTCTTCCCCCAACACACACACACACACACACACACACACACACACACACACACACACACACACACACACACACACACACACACACACACACACTCGTGTTCTAATAAAAGAACTCCCCCTCCGAACAAAAGCATCCCAACTGCACAGTTTCTTCCACCTTATTGAATTTTCGTCTCAGAAATGAAATGAAGGTGCTCTCCTTTACGGAACGGAGAATATATCCAATGACAGAATCCACCATTTTGCTGCTCCCTATATACTTGTGCATGTGTGATTTTTGTGACCCCCTCATGTCCACATCACCTCCTCCCCGTGTCCGCAGGTGGGTGCACCGGGCAGCCCGGGTCACCGTTGCCGGGTGAGGTCCCGGGGGAGACGCCCATGTGCCCGTACTGCATCTACTACAACCAACTCAGCGGCGGCGAACATGTTCCCGAGCCGCCCGGGGAGGACCAGCATCGTGGGTACAGCAACTCATGCCATGGCAACAGCCCGTGTCATAGTGGCAGCCCCTGCAGCGCTGATGCGCAGGGGGCGGAGCCAACCAAAAGGCTGTGCGAGCGTTGCTGGGCGGGACTCCAAACCAAACTCCAACTCATCGTTGGCAGCAGATACTTCAGCAGAGGCATCATGATTGCTATCCTCATTAACACACTGTCAATGGGCATAGAGTACCACGAGCAGGTGTGTGTGTGTGGGTGTGTGTGTGTGCATGCATAGTCATGTGTGTGCCCCATGCAGATTGGATGTGACTCTAGTTTGATTGAAAATGGATGCGCTAATCAACGTGTGCGTTTGGTGGAGTCAATAAACGTACCCTCCAATCAACATGTACAGCACCAAGCATATGGGATCACAAAGTGTGTGTGTGTGTGTGTGTGTGTGAGTGTGTGTGTGTGTGTGTGTGTGTGAGTGTGTGTGTGTGTGTGTGTGAGTGTGTGTGTGTGTGTGTGTGTGTGTGCATGCATCAGGAGGTGCAGAAACTCATAAGACCTGAAGTGTTAATTAAAGCGTGACCCTGGGACAGGAGCGAGCGAGCGAGTGTGCAGACGAGTGAGAGAGCGAGGATGAGGAGGAGGACAGATCTGACATTGTGATTGGCTGAAAGGCAGGGGGAGACTGTGAGAGATGGAGGGGGGATTGCATTTGGCCCATTTCCTGAACAATATGACAGATGTGGACGGCCTTGACGTCCTGAATAGCTAATGTTTAAGAATAAGAACATCCTTTTTTTATCATTATAAACGACTCCTTTGAAGAAAGCAACAGCAACAATGGAAGTGCCCGAATGAATTCAGTGATATATCAATACGTTGAGGCTGATGCAGCTTCCTCCCCCTCTTTGTCATCGATCGCCATCTAAAAACGTTTATACTTTCGCCGGACTGCATTCCCTCACCTCGGTGATTGTGAACGCTGCAGTTTAGTGTGAAACACCTCAGAGACTCGTTCCTTGATCCCTGGAGAGTCGTCGTGTTTCAGGCAAATGTCAGCGAGCATGCTCAGTCTTCCTTATTTACTTATTTTAGTTTAGCGAGCTGGGAGAAGTAGTCCCCCATGTTGCCGTTCACCGTAATGAAGAGGTGCCACCTAATGCCACGGCACACAGTGGATCTTTTAATATGATGGGTTTAAATAACGAGAGCTCTGGCGTGGAAGCACAAGATGTTCTCCACCGTGGATATGTGGACAACGGATCGCTTCTCATTAAAAAAATTATTCAAAAGTAAAAAACAAATTCAAAAGTCTGCGGGTTTTAAACTTTTTCTGTCACCCTTTCATCCTCGCCGCCGTCCTGCAAACACATTCGTTACAAACCAAAAATTATAAAGTATTTATTTAAATGTCTTCATCATGATCAGAGGTCTTCAGCGTTTTCAGCGTTTTCAGCGGTGGAGGGACCCCCTATTACACATCCTATAAGATGTGTTCCTTATATATCCGGGCCAGTAATAATGTGTATTGTGTTGTATAAAGGTACTTTGTAATGATGGATGGAATGCTTCGCCATCAAAATAACATAATATTAAACAAACAGGAACAATTATATTTGCTTATTATAGGTTGGATTCATGTTAAGGTTTCGATTTTTGGACATATTTAAAAAAGTTTGGGATAAAATAATTTCGAGAAGCCCCTGTAGTAACTCTGCGGACCCTCTAGGGGTCCTGGACCCCCTGCAGTAACTGTGGACCCTCTAGGGGTCCCGGACCCCCTGTAGTAACTGTGGACCCTCTAGGGGTCCCGGACCCCCTGTAGTAACTCTGCGGACCCTCTAGGGGTCCTGGACCCCCTGCAGTAACTGTGGACCCTCTAGGGGTCCTGGACCCCCTGCAGTAACTGTGGACCCTCTAGGGGTCCTGGACCCCCTGCAGTAACTCTGCGGACCCTCTAGGGGTCCGGACCCCTGTTGAAGATCTCTGATCCAGATCTTTACATAAACATAAACTATACTGATGGTTAAAGTTGGACTGTTTGAGGTCCTAATCAGTCTTAATAACCTCGCCAACACGTGTTTGACTAATCAGATTCGTTTCTCCTTTAATGCGTCCGGATTTAAGGAAGATCAATAATATAAATAAACATCCACATAGAGACACATTAAAAAAAGGCTCGACTGCTCTCCTCTCTGCCAGGCTGTCTGTTGATTTGTGCATCTTTCTCTCTGCCTGTCTGATATCTGTACATCAATCCCCCCGTTTGTTTTTTCCCTCTCCAGCCGCAGGAGCTGACGGATATTCTGGAGATCAGCAACATGGTGTTCACCAGTCTGTTCGGCCTGGAGATGCTGCTGAAGCTCATGGCTCTCGGCCTCTTCGGCTACATCAAGAACCCCTACAACGGCTTCGACAGCATCATCGTCATCATCAGGTGTGTGTGTGGGGGGGGGTGGGGGGGGGGGGGGATGATTGACTGTTAGTTTACCCCCAAAATGGGAGTTCTGTCAGAAGATATTCATCAGAGTCAAACTGTCAAAGTGTCCCTGCGGCTCTGGCTCTATTCACTCCATGATGTAGTACTACAAGCTGAATGAAGTATCTGTTGTGTACTTGCCAGTATCTCTCACCTCTTTTGTTGGCCGTCAAGTTGTAAAACAGCGTGTAAAACACATTCCTTCTTCTCAGAAAGAAAAGGACCTGGATAACGTATTGATTCCTTAGCTCTGGTGCATTGAGTTAAAGTTCCCGATTGTCGCGGGTGTTTCAGTGTGTGGGAGCTAGCCGGCGAGGCCGAGGGAGGCCTGTCGGTGCTGCGGACCTTCCGCCTGCTGAGGGTGCTGAAGCTGGTCCGCTTCCTGCCGGCCCTGCGGAGGCAGCTGGTGGTGCTGGTGAAGACCATGGACAACGTGGCCACCTTCTGCATGCTGCTGATGCTCTTCATCTTCATATTCAGGTAGATCTCTCCCTTCCTCTAAAAGCAGCCCTGCAGGCTGAGATAATCTGTTTTCTCAGCTTTTTTTTCTCCTAAGATTTAATTATAACTTGCAAAAAAAAAACACTCACAATCACTACAATCTGACCTTTTTCTTCCAGGAGATATTATCACATGCGTCATCACCTTTTTACACAATTATTCACACCGGCAGCATGACGGATCCATATTAAATGACTAATGAAAATGATGTTTGTGTTGCAGTATCTTGGGGATGCATTTGTTCGGCTGTAAATTTGGTTTACGTCAAGACGGTGGAGACACGCTACCTGACAGGAAGAACTTTGACTCTCTGCTGTGGGCGACTGTCACTGTGTTTCAGGTCAGACACACACACACACACACTCTCCTTCACACACACACCAACACACAATACTTCATTCAGAGGACTTTCCCCACATTCATGAACTGCCGTGATTTTAAAGTAATTGGGATGCGGCTCAAAAACAACAGCTGCGGCTGTCACCAGGAGTTAGCCCTGACGAGGCTCCGTGTTATTTCATTTGTTCCAATTTGGAAGTGCTCACTTGATTTCAACGAAATAGAGAAACTCTCCCCGTGGGCAGGCTTCACATGCAGAGTGGGAGGAAGAGTAATGAAACCGGCTCTCCACAGGAGCTCGTTTAACACTGATGAGCATCATTACGGTTCAACAAGGAGATGTTCCTCCACCGTTCTCCTTCCTCTGCAGATCCTCACCCAGGAGGACTGGAACGCCGTGCTCTACAACGGGATGGCGTCCACCACGCCGCTCGCCGCCCTCTATTTCGTGGCCCTCATGACCTTCGGCAACTACGTCCTCTTCAACCTCCTCGTGGCCATCCTGGTGGAGGGCTTTCAGGCCGAAGTAAGGGGCAAAGATGCCGTTTTCCTTTAAAGCTACTCAGGAGAACGAGCCGAGTTGAGCTCCGTTGTGCTGATGGAACCAAAGCTGCCTACAAGAGAATAATCTCCACCATCCTGCCTGTGTGGTTTCTCCCCTCGCTCTCTTCATCCAGCACTCTCCCTCTATCTCTCACTCTCTTTCCCTCTCACTGACACACACACAAACACACACACACACACACACACACACACACACTACTCTCCAGGGTAGGATGTGTTTGATATCGCCTGCCATTCACAGTTGGTGAGCTTTTGTTGTTTAGTTTTCATCTTTTATCTCCAGCATCAGAGACTACTTGCTCTCCCCCCCTCACAAAGACACAAACACACAAACACACACACACACACACACACACACACACACACACACACAAACACACACACACACACACACACACACACACACACACACACACACACACAAACACACACACACACACACACACACACACACATAGATACCCTTTGCCAAAGCTGTCTGCCTCCATCTTTCTGGCGTGGATTTTAATTAAATTCAGTAAAGCTTTATTGGCGTGAGTACAGGAGCTCGCTGCCAAAGCCGTGGACATAACTCAACTGAGAACGCTTCAGATCCGTCTTTCCCTACTTCCCCCCCCCCGTCTCTGTCTCTGCTGCCCTACCTGCTCCTATTTTTTTTTTTACAGCAAGTCAACGACAGCGAGAACGGGGTGAAGGCGAGGCTGATGATGAAACATTGTGATGCTGTGGTGATGATGATGTGTGTTTGTCTGCGTTTCCAGGGCGACGCCAACAGATCCGAGGCAGATGACGAGAGACTGTCGCTGTCGTTGGAGGACGAGGAGAAGCTGAGAGAGCTGTATGCTGCAGGTAGAAACTGGACACATGGGAACACACACACTCACACACAATCCCTTGGAAGAAGTGTGTGTTTGCACCGCTAAATGCTGGGTACAGCTTGCTCTCCACTGATGGTCGTTGTATACACAAGCCTTACTCAGGGATGCAACTATGACTTGGCAGATGTATTGCTCAGGTCCCAGAGGAAGCAACAATGGAGGCCAAGCAATCTGTCTCTACCTGTTGCTTATAATAACATTGTACTCACCAAATTAAAGATTAGAGATCGTAGAACGGAACGACGTCTCCTAAAATGTGTCAGATAGGACCAGAAATACAAGCTGGCAGATGATCTTGCAGGTTATAAACACACGGCAACAGTAATATGATTAGTATTAAACAACTTCCTGGTTCCACTGTAACCTTTCATACGATCATGTTGAAGGAACCCAAACCTTCTGTAAAATCGTCTATTCATTTGATTACTTTCCTTTGTTGCCTCTCACTCTCTTTCTTCCCAATTTCTACACTGCCCTAAAAAATGATCTTAAAAGGAAAAGAAATAATGAATTCAGCCAGAAATATTCTTATTTTTAAATGGAATAGTTTTCATGATAATGTTGAATAACTATTGGTATCTTTTAAATCTGAACTATGTGTACCATTAAATTATAAAATGTATACTGCTTCCCAAACCTCATCATAAACAATACAAACCATGGCTGTGTGTGTGTGTGTGTGTGTGTGTGTGTGTGTGTGTGTGTGTGTGTGTGTGTGTGTGTGCAGAGGTCAAGATCCAGGCCATGATGCTGAGCCCCAACGGGCTCCTGAACCCGAAGGCCTCCATGCCCCACCTCCTTCCTCCTCCGTCTCCTCCTCCTCCTCTTCCTCTGCCGGTCATCACGCACACTGCGGCCACGCCCACCATCAACGCCGGCCAGTCACGTCGGGCGAGCGCCGTTTCCATGGAGATCCACAGCCTTGAGCAGAGGTCACCGGTGAGTCTTCTCCTGATATAAGTATCGGTAATAAAGCTGATTTATGAACGCACTCAAACTGAGAATGATGAAATGTATTCAAACGGAGACAAAGCTGAGCTTTAAATATGAGATTCCATGAATATCTCTAAAAAAAACAGATGATTTGTGATTGTTTTATGTTAGCTTAGCGATAATAACAGATAATAAAATAAGTCATCTTTATGACCTTCAGTGTTTTCAACAAAACCCCTCGTGGGCTTTTTTTAAGACCCAACAAATGACTTAATGCATAAAACATTTCTGTGGCCGCCGGTTATGTTTCATGTGTCATCGCAGGAGAGAGATCGGTTATTTTGGAGGTGTGACGGGGAGGTTAACCCCGGTGTTTTCCACCGTCACTGCCTGATAACTGGCAGTTTCTCTCCAGCTGTGGATGTTTGAGTGGCTGGCCTCATCATAGTCACGTCTTTCTGCCCTTTTTTCACATTTCACATGGTTGTAAATGACTTCTTCTTACAAAGTAACGTCGGATTCTAGTTTGAATCCGGTTTCACACCGAACACTGCACATGGTGTTAACGGTACAAACAGCGTTTTTGGTGAATGACTATCGACTACATTTGTTCTCTAAATAGTTTGTCATATGGAGAAATGTTTATTTACCATTTGTTTATCCAGCTTAGTCAGAGTTTAGGAGCGTTTGTTCTGATGAACTGGACCTCCCCGCTTATGCAAACTCTAAATCTAAATCACGATTGTGTTCTGGTTAATCACCCTAATCCCAAACCCGGCTGATGGATGGTGTTTGAAGTTGCCTTCTCAGGTTCCGTGGGACTGCGGCTCAGAGAGCCGGCGCTCCAGCTGGACCAGCATGGGCCGGGCGCCCAGCCTCCACAGGAAGAGCCAGTCGGGGGAGATGGAGTCCCTGCTGTCTGACACCCACACCAGCTCCGACGTCAGCAGCCGGGAGCCGTCCCTGGACCAGCCGGACTACCTGCAGGTGCCCATGCTGCACCCGGCCGACTGCAACGGCACCACCTATCAGCTCCCGGACGACGCGCTGCTCACCACGCTCTGCCACGGCGACGTGGAGGAGGAGGACATGGAGGAGGTGCGGCTCTCTGCGTTTTTTAAAACGTGGACGTTATTCTGTTATTTCCAATTAAAACAAGTTCACAGGAAAATGCTTCTGCATGTTCAGAAGTTCAAACAATGCTGCTAATTATCTCACGGATGCATAAATTCCAAATGAGTGCCCTTGGACACGTATGTAACTTTGAACATATTTAATTAGCTGGATTTAAATCATGAGCAGGATTGAGGAAATATTGGGAACGCTGCTGAGTTTGCTAGTGTGATTCTGTGTTTTCCATGTCAGACAATTCAAATGTTACTGGTCTCTGACCTGCATGTAGATCGTTAGTGTTCAGTCACAACGCTTTACTCCACGTGTCAACGTTCGCCCGTAGACGCACACCTCAACATCAACGTTGAACCCGAATGGTCACATGGCACAGCCCCACAGCGGACTGGAGGAGCCGGCCTTGGGATCGCACCACCTGATTAGTGCACGTCCCGCTACGCCCCCCGAACCACAACCTCTGTCTACAATTCTCAATTATAACACGACCGCTGGATGGTTTTGCTTATTTAATAAGCGGACATAATGATACAGAAAATGAACAAATTAAGAAACAGTGTGTGTGTGTGTGTGTGTGTGTATGTGTGTGTGTGTGTGTGTGTGTGTGTGTGTGCTCCTTCCAGAGTGTCTTAAAGAAGCTGAAGAAGATGCTGGAGCCATATGAGCCTCAGTGGTGCCTGGAGCATGAAGACTGGGCTCTCTATCTGTTCGCTCCGCACAACCGGTAAATACACACTCCACACACACACACACACACACACACACACACACACACACACACACACACACACACATACACACACTCTATACATCACACAGCATCTAATCTTCTCCCGAGTGGCCCGGGTGGCTTCGACCACAGCATGTGTGAACATTCACAGCCGACGTGTGAAGGTTAGAGCCGAGGCTCGGTCCTCCGATGTTCCTCTTTATCAATTACAGCCGGCCGAGTGGAAACGCATTAATATTCATGTTGACTAAAGCAGTGATGTAGCAAACACTCATTTATTCTCTCTCTCTCTCTCTCTCTCTCTCTCTCTCTCTCTCTCTCTCTCTCTCTCTCTCTCTCAGGCTCAGGTTGTGGTGTCAGAGGGTCATAGGTCACAAGATGTTTGATCACATCATCCTCCTCTTCATCTTCCTGAATTGCATCACCATTGCATTGGAGAGACCTGACATCCCGTCCAACAGCATGGTAGCACACACACATGCAAACACACACATCCACGTGTTTCCCCTATACTTGTGAGGACCCTCGTTGACGTACAGCACCGTTATAACAAGATGCTTCACCTTTAATCCAGATTTAACGTTTGTAATTTCACACCGACGTGGTCCTTGTCTGGTATCACGTCTTATCTGATGTTTTATTGACATGATTTCTATCTTCCTTGTGTTTTTTTTTTAACTAACTAATAAAGTTGCCTCGCCTGAAGCTAAATATGATTCTCACCTTAATGCTAACATCCAGCCTGAAGCCCAAACATCCCTGTAAATGTGGACCGGACTAAAACGCAATCAGTCCTCACAAAGATAGAAACACAACACACACACACACACACACACACACACACACACACAAACAGAAGCTGTCGATTACAGCAGAGCTCACGCTCGTTGCTGATGTAACAGCAGTTTGGGAGTCATTTTAAGAACATGTGCTGTTCTCAGGATGTTTATTATGTTTGTACTACAATCGTAATGGCTTTTTCATTTCATCACATTATGTAACACGTACTTAAACTACTGGAGAACAAAATCCTTAAATGTGTGTGTGTGTGTGTGTGTGTGTGTGTGTGTGTGTGACAGGAGCGGGTGTTCCTCAGTGTGTCCAATTACATCTTCACTGTGATCTTCGTGGGTGAAATGATGATCAAGGTAACAAGTTTCCTCAACGAGCACTCGACTCCAAACTCATTTTCTCATCTCACTTATAAGAGAGCAATTTTCTTCCTGAGTGGGGATCAGAATTGCTTTTTAAACTCATATTATTGTATTATTTCAGTCATCAGTGCGTGTATGTGTGTGTGTGTGTGTGTGTGAAGGTGGTAGCTCTGGGCTTCTACTTTGGAAAGGGTGTGTACCTGCAGAGCAGCTGGAACGTCCTGGACGGGCTGCTGGTCTTCGTGTCCCTGGTGGACATCCTGGTCTCCGTGGCGTCAGCGGGCGGGAATCGAATCTTAGGCATGCTCCGCGTGCTACGACTGCTCCGCACGCTGCGACCTCTCAGGTGGGACGACGTCTTCTTCTTGGGTTTACAGCATTAATACCTGTGTACCTGTGTAGCATGTGTGTGTGTGTGTGTGTGTGTGTGTGTTGCAGGGTGATAAGTCGGGCTCCTGGTCTCAAGCTGGTGGTGGAGACTCTGATCACATCTCTTAGACCCATCGGGAATATTGTCCTCATCTGCTGTGCTTTTTTCATCGTGTTTGGAATTCTGGGAGTTCAGGTAAACATCCACACTGCCTACCCCCCCCCTCCCCTTGTTGAAGATTAAGCCTCATTATTCTAGCTTTGTTGCGTTGAAAAATATTTATTTTCACCCGGATTTGCATGCCCAAACATCCCAAAGCTTGTTGTCTTTTCTGCTGTAAGAAGATACTGATCACCGCGGTTTAGAATGAACATCCCAGAAAAGCTTCAGGTAATAAAATGTGGAGGGAAAGTGGGGAGGAAATGCAAATGAGCTGCTGATTATCTGCTGAGTCCCGGGAAGTAATTAAAAATACAACGGTTGAACTGCAGAGGGATTGTGCTGAAAAAGTGTTTTTGAAATTGGATTTTCACCTGTATTTCTATTATTCTATAATATCATTAATGAATTCAGTTTTCTTTATTATTCATTTAATCACGTTTTAATATTCATAAACTGATGAAATATATTTAAACTGAAATTAAAAAAAAGCAGAGGGTATAAAAGGAAGGAATCAATATGATTGTCATGTTATGAAAGAGTGTTTCCCAATCCGGGGGGTCCCGAGATAGATCCCTGAGGTACTAAATTATTCAAGGTGTATTATTTGTGTTTCGTGTTTCATCTTTTTTAAATCCCTTCAAAGATCCTTCAAGTCATCTTTGAGGGTAAAGTGCTGTTTAGTTGAACTCACATCCACATCACTTCATTTTAAGAGGTCACAAGAAGCCGAAATGTATTTTTAAATATTAATTTCAGTGGCATTTTGCTTCCAAAAGTCATCCACTGCAGAGGACTTCTGTAAACTCTCGTCTCCTCTGCAGTATTTTCTATTTTTGCAAATATTCAAATCAATGCGTGCACAGGAAATAGAAGCTAATATAAACAGATATATCTCTCAAAAATACTCCTCCACTAAAAAAAACCAGCCTTCATGCTGGAGCGCTTCATGGCTGGAGAGCATCCTGGACCAGATGGTGCTGGATGGATATCTCAGCTGCAACATGGAGTAGGCCTGCAGGCACTCGCTGAGTCATTTACTGTAGAGTGATGCACGGGAGCTTTGTTTACACGGCTTGTATCTGTGTGCACATCTGTCTGTGAATCCAGCTGTTTAAAGGGAAGTTCTTCCACTGTGACGGCCTCGATGTCAGCAGCATCACCAACAAGACCCAGTGTCTGGGGGCGGGCTACCGCTGGGTCCGACGCAAGTACAACTTTGACAACCTGGGACAGGTTAGTCCCACACACACACACACACACACACACACACACACACCTGCTCTTACAAAGTGATGGACGCTGTGTTATGTGTCACTCTTCCAGGCGCTGATGTCACTGTTTGTGCTGTCGTGTAAAGACGGCTGGGTCAGCATCATGTATGACGGCCTGGATGCTGTTGCCGTGGACCAGCAGGTGAACACACAAACACACACACACACACACACACACACACACACACACACACACACACACACACACACACACACAGAGAGAGGGAGGTTGTTGGAAGTAAAAAGAAAGAAAATGGTATATGTTTCGGGAGCCATCCGAACCGTTCAGCAGATGAAAACCCTATTTCCCCGTGTTCTGGTCCTGCTTCATGTCGTCTCAGGGACCATGTTGTTGATTTCAAACAGAAAGGGGGATATTTCAGGAGTGAAGGGAGGCCTAAGGAAAGAAAAAGCAGATGGATAAATAGATGTGAGTTGACAGTGCAGTGCTGATTCAGGATTTCTATTGTCTCCTTGTTTATGCTCTCCTCTTCTTCCTCTCCACCCCTCCTCACCCTCTTCGGTCCTCCTCCTCTTGTCTTTTTTTGTCCCGATGTCACCCCTCCTCCTCCTCCTTCTCCTGCTCTCTTCCATTATGTCTCTCCGCAGCCAATAAGAAACAACAACCCCTGGATGCTGCTGTTTTTCATCTCCTTCCTCCTCATCGTCAGCTTCTTTGTGCTCAACATGTTTGTGGGCGTGGTGGTGGAGAACTTCCACAAGTGTCGCCAGCAGCAGGAGGAGGAGGAGGCCCGGCTGAGGGAGGAGAAGCGGCAGAAGCGGCTGGAGAAGAGGAGGAGAAGTGAGATAATGGGGAAGGGGAGGAGAGGGGACGAGAGACGTTCGGCATGTGGCCAAAAGTTTGTGGACACATGAATATTACACCCATATGTGAATATGTCGGTCCAAAAGCATGAACGTGCTGCCATAACATCCTCCGCTCTGTAGGTCGGCTTCACACAGGGTTTCCTCCCGCTGTCCAATCAGTGAGAGTTCTGGCTACATGGCAGCTATAGGATCCGCCTCCTAATCGGTGTGTCAATGTCCACTGAACCCGTGACTGCAGCTTCTCACTCTCGGCTTATGTGCCGTTATTGGCCCTGCTGTCAATATGACACGGACACAAAATGAGGACAGGATGGCTGGGCGAGCCGTGGAGAGTATTTCAAATCACCACAAACTCTCTGACACCACATTGACCACGAATCAGTTGCAAACACGTCATCCAGCGAATACGCCAAACCGCTGTTAAAGAATATTGGAAAGGCTTAAATACTTCCAATGAACATTAGAAATGTAACCAGCATGCAGGTCTGCCGGGTCCAGCTCATCCCAAAGGTCTCATCACAGGCCGGTCAGGTTCTTGCACACCAACCGTTTCTTTCTGGACCTTCGTGCAAACTGAAATCCAAACATCCCCAAAGCACACTATTGTCTCTGTTAACTGTTATTGTATGCTGTGGCTTTAATATTTGCTTAATTAGGAACCGTAATTTGAAGTAATGGATACCAAAAATAAACTAAACACATCCTTGTGGTGTATCGTAGCTTTAACATTGCAAAGACACACACACTATAAACCTCTTTTCCCCGCATGTATGAGTACATGCATCATTTCTTTATCACATTTCTACTGCACACACACACACACACACACACACACACACACACACACACACACACACACACACTCATTTCGGTCTCACTCCGTCCTTCACTCTGCAGTGTAATCTCTCCTAGTGCTTCCTTCTGAGTCAGTTCAACGTCTGGCAGCAGACAGCGAGCGTTTCTGCCCAAAGACACCTTGAGGTGCCATGCAGGATCCGTGTGTGTGTGTGTGTGTGTGTGTGTTTGTGATGGATAGGATTGAATTCCTGAGGTGGCACTTTTAGTCTACACACACACACACACACGTGCACACTCACACAAACATATGCACACTCTCACAGAAAGCCGTGCGTCACTTGGCACCCACTTCATCCGTGACTTCATAGCCCTCGTCGTATTTTTTCTGAGTGGCATTTTAATGACCGTGTGTGTGTGTGTGTGTGTGTGTGTGTGTGTGTGTGTGTGTGTGTGCAGGGGCCCAGGAGAAGCCCTACTACGCCGACTACTCCCCGCTGCGTCGGTCCATCCACACCGTGTGCACCAGCCACTACCTGGACCTCTTCATCACCATCATCATCTTCACAAACCTCCTCACCATGAGCATGGAGCACTACAAGCAGCCTCAGGTAACCATGGCAACACATTCTACCACCTGCCCCAGAACCATAGTAATGAATGCGGTGGTACAGTAGACTACAGCGTGTGTGTGTGTGCGTGTGTGTGTGTGTCCCGCAGTACTTCGAGGAGATCCTGAAATACTGCAATTATGTCTTCACGGTGGTCTTCGTCATCGAGGCCATCCTCAAGCTCATCGCTTTTGGCCTGCGCCGCTTTTTCAAAGAGAGGTATTCGTCAATACAATACACACACACACACACACACACACACGGCTTCATCCTGAGAGAAACTGAAATGGTGTGTGTGTGTGTGTGTGTGTGTGTGTGTGTGTGTGTGTGTGTGTGTGTGAAGATGGAACCAGTTGGACCTTGCTATTGTGTTGATGTCCATCATGGGAATCACACTGGAGGAAATCGATCTGAATGCTTCCCTGCCCATCAACCCCACCATCATACGCATCATGAGAGTCCTCCGGATAACCAGAGGTACACACACACACACACACACACACACACACACACACACACACACAAATAAAACACACCTGATTTGTTGCTGCTGACACGTCACCCTGTTTCAGTGCTGAAGCTGCTGAAGATGGCGACAGGAATGAGATCTCTGCTGGACACGGTGATGCAAGCTCTGCCTCAGGTAAGAAGCAGCACAATGAGTCTCTTTAACCACTGCAGACAGATTGTTTTATTCAGCGATTCATCAGCGCCGGCATTGACAACCCCCCCCCCACCCTCGTAATTCACTAACAATCTCCCAACAGACAGTTCAGCGACACCAAATTACCAGCAAACGAGCGCAATGACATCCTCATGCTTTCGCTAAAGGCTAATGGCTGATCCACGTTAATGCATCAGGCTGGCTGATAAATCACCAGCTCAATCCTAACTTTATGGCACATAAGTTCTGAGCTGCTTTGGCGTGATTGTTTTTGCTGCCGGGCGTCTGTCAGAAGATAAAATATGAAGGAGAAAGTCCAGCTGAAAGCTTATCATCACAAAGACACCGCGCAGCAATTTATTCTCCTTTGAGGCAGGATTGTAAAACTCTGTCAAGACGTCACAGCGGCAGTATTTCTCTCTCCGCTGGTCGGATGCTTTGAGAGTAAAACCAGCCTCGGGTTCCACCAGGTCTGCATGCGATCGGCCATCGCGGAGCATTTCCCGATGGCACTGCTCTGCGATGCGGCAAAAGTGATTTATGAGGCTTGATTCGAGTTTTTTTACCTCGATGACACCTGTCTCAAAGACAAACGCTGCATTTCTTTGATGCAGTGCTGTTATTGGTCTAAATGAGACGTTCACGGGTCTAAACCATCAGCTGGGATGTTCACACGTTTAACGGCTTTGCTCCGGGGATGAGGCGGTCGCTTCACCCCTTTGAATAGCCTGAAATATCACAACTATTAGATGGATTGTTATGACATTTCTCTGCTAGTCATCATCCCCAGAGGATAAACCCTAATTCTGTCCTTTCCTCTACATATATGTCCAAAACCATGACTTGTTCTCCTCAAGATTGTAGAAGCTTCAGTGTTGTTTTTAATCACATTTTAATTGGTCTATACTTTGGTTTTATGGCCACATATCTGCAAAGCGAATGACGTTCCCGTCAGCCTCGAATTTGCACATTTTGGCAAACAGACTAACACAGACAACGTTCCTGCTAAATATCAGCATGTTGACGCGACCATTTCACTCAAAGCACGGCTGTGACTCACCAACACTGGTTTGAAGACGAGATGTGGTGGACCCTCATTGGACCCCCGGGACAGGAATGAGAGAGTAGAGAGATATATGATATATATAGTATATGAGAATGAGTATGCATTGATGTTTTTAATAAAAAATCAGAGCTTCTCTCTGCTGTCACTCTGAGATCCCGTGTTCCTCTACATGTGGTCCAACAAAACAAAGTAGGACTCCTTAGTGCAGCAAAGTACCCATGATCCCTCACTTCCGCGGCAACGATTGGCTTTGAAGTGACAGATCCCTGCGGGGACCGAACCCAGGTCTTTGCGGTGCTGTCTGAGTGCACTTAGGTGTAAATAGGTGTATCCGTCATGTAATGGGACAGCTCCATAGCTCCCACCACGGAGCACGCCAACGCCCAGAATTACACTAAACAGGTTTGTGGTTCATGGCGGTCCAGGCTCCTCGCGTTCCTCGAACTGAAGTCTGAATCTGATTCATCTCAGGGATCGTCACGGCAACGAACAGGTTTCTAAGATGTAGAACACATCAATGCAATGAGGCTCAGCAGTCACTGTCTCTCTACCTGTTTGCGTCTCTCTCGGTGTATACTGTACATGTCTTTTTTTCTGTGTATCATACCCTGTATATATCTGTGTGTGTGTGTGTGTGTGTGTGTGTGTGTGTGTGTGTGTAACATGTCTGTCTAGGTGGGGAATCTGGGTCTGCTCTTCATGTTGCTGTTCTTCATCTATGCAGCTCTGGGAGTTGAGCTCTTTGGAAAACTGGGTTAGTGTGTGTGTGTGTGTGTGTGTGTGTGTGTGTGTGTGTACGTGCATGCATGCGTGGTATGTGCCAGCACGTGAGTGTGTGCATGCATGTAAATCGATGCGGATGCACAGACGTGTGTGTGTGTGTGTGTGTGTGTGTGTGTGTGTGTGTGTGACGGTGTGGGTCTCCGTAGATTGCGTAACACGCATACTTTCTGTTGTTACATGCATTAATGATGCCAATTTATAATCTAAGCAAAGTCCTCTTTCTTCTCCTCTCCCCCTCGCCTTTCCGCTCACACCTCCTGCCTCTAACGCCGTCTCCCTCCTTTCTCTCCTCCTTTCAGAGTGTTCCGACGAGAACCCGTGCGAGGGTCTCAGTCGCCACGCTACCTTTGACAACTTCGGCATGGCTTTCCTCACACTCTTCAGGGTGTCGACCGGGGACAACTGGAATGGGATTATGAAGGTTATTCCTCTTCCTCTCCTTTTTATTTTTTAAGACGATGGAGGGACTGGAAAGTCTGTGTTTGTGTGCATATGGGGTTATGAGACAGGCATTCAGCAGAGAGGTTTCCTGTTTTTATGACTAAGAGCTGCTGACATTAGAGGTTTAGGGGAGTGACGGGCTCAGAGTCTGTTCACACTCAGATCCACATCTCCCCCTGTTGGAGAAGAGAGGGAGTAAAACTGTAGGTCATTCACATGGCTGAATCCCACCTTAAATCCATGTCTCATGGCTTTCCAACCCCGTCCTCTCCTCGCGGTGCAGGACACGCTGCGAGAGTGTCAGCCGCAGGAACGCCACTGCCTCACCTACCTGCCGCTGATCTCGCCCGTCTACTTCGTCACCTTCGTCCTGACGGCCCAGTTCGTGCTGGTCAACGTGGTCGTGGCCGTCCTGATGAAGCACCTGGAGGAGAGCAACAAGGAGGCGCAGCTGGAGGAGATGGAGGAGAGGAAGGAGAAGGAGGAGATGAGGGAGAGGGAGGAGGCCAGCCGCCGCGCTGCAGCCGCGGGCGGAGACCCCAGCGTGGACACACCTGCCCAGGTAAGCGGACAACACGTTTTCTCTGTGGAGGGAGGGGCAATGATGGCGACGGTGGTGATGATCTTTGTGTGGCAGGTGCAGGTTGAGGATGAGGACTGTTCCCATGGCAACCTGCAGAGCATAGGACGCATGATGTCTCTCCCTAGCGACAGCTACGTTCAGCCACTCAGATGCTCTCCTTATCCTCCCATTTGCCACGAGGCGTACGCCAGCTACAGCTACTCAGGTAATTTGGTTGTTTGTAGCCAATTAAACTGGAGGAACAGTTCTCACTGCTGTAACCACTAACTGATTGCTGGGATGCTTGTTGCTCCCATAAATAGCTGCCGTCATCGACCTGAAGGAGGTTTTTATTTTTAGATGTTGGTGGGACTCGTGTATTCTTACAAAGCACATGGGTGACATGTTTTGGTCCCATCCTACCCATCTAAACAGCACAACTCTGAATTTCTATTTGCACATTATGAATGACCTTTTGACCTCGATTACGTAAAACAGTGCTCACGATCACAAAGATATACTGTAGTTTGTGATATAAAGTTGAAAACCTCATATATGTTATATTATCTACATTCATCCTATTGGAAGATGGGAATATTCCCTTGTGGCCTTTTTTTCAGCTGCGGATTAATGCGCGTGTGTGTGTGTGTGTGTGTGTATGTGTGTGTAAGCTACATATTTGTGTTCATGGACTCAAGGATGATCTGATATGATTTTAGAGGTCAAAGGTCAAAGTCACTGTGACTTCACATCCTTCCTGTGACATCATGGGAACGCCTTGAGCAAATTTCTTCAAATTTGGCACAAGCGTCCACTTGGGACTCAAGATTTTGTCGGTCAAAGGTCACCGCGTCCTCACGGCTCAACTCAATAATTCATATGCTAATCGCGTCAAGTGTCTTGTCGGATAAAGTCATGCAGCGATGACATTTTGGAAAGACATGGCTGTAATGTGACTAGTCGGCGGAGGCATACAACCGCAATGCGCAAATCATCATCCCCGTCGTGTCCATGTGATCGCTGCCACTCTTTCATTCCCCAGGCTCCATGTCGTCTCTGGGCTCCAGCGGAGCCGGCTCGCTGCTGCAGGTTCCAGGAGCTCTGCCGGCCATCAGCCACGCTTCACTGGGGAGCGGACGCAGCGCCAGGCCCAAGATCTGCCTCAGCACCTCTCAGAGCATCGACCGGCATTACCCGCAGAGACTCAGTCCGGCCGACAGCGTGGAGGGGTACCGGTTAAGTCCGGCTCACAGGATAAACAGACTCAGCTCGGCTCACAGCATCGACGGGTACAGGTTCAGTCCGGCCCGCCGGATAAGCAGACACAGACTCAGCTCTACTCGCAGCATGGACGGGTACCGGCTCCACCCGGACCACAACGCAGAGAGACCCAAACTCACGTCCAGCCACAGCATAGACAGACGCTCCTCCCTCAGACTGAGCCCCGCCCACAACGCCAGCAGGCGCCCTTCCCACTTCCTCAGTCCTGAGGACAGTTTAGACAGGAACATGCTGAGTCCCTCTTACGTCCCAGATCACTCGGTCCTGAAGAGACCGGCATCCTTCCACACTTCAAGCAGACAGTTACGGAGACAGGTGTGTAAAGGACTTTTACTACCTTTCTATGCATATTATGCAACATTTTGAATATTAATGAGGATTGTGTCTGCAGGCGGCCGTTCGCTCCGACTCTCTGGATCAGAGCGGTTCAGCTGATGATCTGGCGGAGCCTCACCTCGCCGCGCCCGCCGCTTGTTCCACGCCACCACGCCAGCGGTCGTCCAGTGTGCACACACTGAAATACACACACCCCCAGAGGGTCATCTCATGCCGGGGCCACAGTGGAACCACTGGGCAAGAACGTGCACCTGAACAGGCCATCTGTGGCTCGCAGCCGGAGACCGATGTGGAGGAGAGGCCGTCCGGTCTGAAGGTCCCCGGCGGCGAGTCCGCTTCATCAGCGCCGCTCTGCGGCTCCAGAGCGGCCGGCCCCGCCCCCGCCGCCACCGCCCCCCAGCTAGACGACGCAGACGAGGAAGTCAGTCGTATCAACAGCTCTGTTCACGCACACCCGCGCACACAACTCCCTCCCAGCTGCTCGCACAAAAGCAGACATCTCACCCCGAGCCCCGTGGAGCACAGGACCCGCGTCAGCCAATCAGTGTCCCCGGTTTCAGCCCGGAACAGGAAGCAGAGGATGAGCCCGCCGCCAGGAGAGGAGCCGGTTATCATGGCAACGCAGTTCATGGACAGCAGTGTGGAGCTCAGGAGGCGGACTCTGTCGTTTGACGCCACCACCCCGTCGCCCAATCAGGCGGAGGGAAGCTCTGTGGACGACTAGACGAACTCACGGTCGCTGGGTTTGGTTGTTCTGTTAAAAAGGGGAGGAGCCTGATGTGCTACTGAAGCACACAAGAGGGGTGGGGAGCCGCAATTCAAAATCAGGAAGGATGCCCCGTTTCCTGTTTTGGGACACGCCCCTCCCTCGCCCTCGTCCCGTCCAATCACAAGATTTTCACAGGGTGTTTGAGCAGAAATCTTTCAGACTGAGTGTGAATGTGTTCAAAGACTTTAAAGGTTGTGCTGTTTGCGCACAAGATGCACACAAGAAGAGGTTTCCTTTTCTTCTATCATAATCTAGCTTTAGTTCAGACATAGTAGCCACGCCCCTCTATATTTACTCAACGTTAACCTCCCCTTGCTTGCTGTCCCTGCTCCGCCCCCTCCTCCACCTCAAGCCTCGGTCAGAGTACAAAACATGTTGACTAGCCCTTATTTTACTCAGACATTCATTTCTAGATCGATTGATTAATTCCCTATAATGTTTGACGAGGAAAAGCTGAGTGTCTTCACATTTGGGAGGCTTGAATCATCAAACCGTGAAAATGGATTGTCCAAAAAAAATCTGTTTCTCGGCCAATTCCCCAGCCAATTAATTAAACTGTTTTCTCAGCTAATCCAGCCTCATAATAACTTTTTATTTTGCCAGTACTGTTAACTTTTAGTAAAATTCCCTTATTTCATGCTCTGTGGTGCAGAAATGAACAAAAAAAATTATAATTTTAAGTGATAAACCCTCAAAAGCTAAAGCCGACCAAGAATTTTATATAAAAATGCTTCATTTGTAATTGCGCGCTGATGTAGATCGACGCAGGCACCTTTTTGTTGGAGAAAGAAAACTAAATTACACAGCAGCAAAAAGGAGAATCTTATCACTAACACGGGTGGAAGTTTTTGCTTTCACATCCAACTAATCTTCCTATTTTTCCTACCTCTTTCATACTTACAGCAAACTGCCACAGGAAGTCGCTGATCAGACTCCTGATCAATCCAGACATCTTTGGTTTTAGAAACCTCCCTCCAGCTTGAATGATTCATCCCCACAGTCAGTTTAAAATACAAAGAGTGTAGTGTGACCTTGGCTTTAGTAGTTTCTACCTCTCTCTTTTCCGAATCCATTCGAATGTTCGGTCATCTTAGTTTCTCACCCCTTCCACTTTCCTTTCTCTCTGTCTTAGTATTCTCAGGGTAGCGGTAGTTCAGAAGCAGGTGAGTATGAAGCACGTGATCACAGGTCTGCAGAGTTAGAGTGCCCCCTGCTGTCTGAAGCTGGAGCTGGTCCATCTGGCCTGACGCTGGAAGAGATGTACGGGTGAAATTCAGACAGAAGCAGATGTAAAAGAAGGGCTTATTCAGGTTATTAACGGTGTGTAAAACTTTGTAGAAAAATAAAAAGGTAAGATTATATTTTATTAACACAGCAGCAATGATATGAGAACTGCAAAGGTGAATTTCTACATTTTTGAATGTCAATCTATCTGCTGGGCATGAATGATTTATGTGTAATAGGATGTTGATTATAATAATAATGATGATGATAATGATGATGACGACGACTCTGGATGATGCAAATGTTCATAATATTGCTTAATGTTCCTGCGGAAGGAAAGCAGGGAATGATATACAGCAAGCTCACCTGCAGTAACATGATTGGACAGTGCTGGAATAAAACCACTTCCTGTCTGACTCAAGTTTGACTCCATAACTTTACTTTCAGTGGTGTAACACTTTGTTTCAATATGTATATTTGTATTTGCAGTTTAAGTATGTATTCCTGTTTGATTAAACACTACACAACACTACACACACACACACACACACACATCACTACACAACACTACACTCACGTCCACTGTGATAACTTCTGGGCTTCGCATACTTACTCAACCAAAAACGATGATGATGATGTGTGACATCATCATGTATATATAGTATATACTATACTATGAGATTTTAGGACTTGCAGGCCTCCTCAGGGGCTTGGATGGGTGAGTGAAGGGTTTACACTTTTTTTACTATACTATCATTTTTCTACTTTTTTTACGTACTATACTATGCCTTTTTATCGCTTTTTTCTACTTTTTTAACGTACTATACTATGCCTTTTTATCGTTTTTTTCTACTTTTTTAACGTACTATACTATGCCTTTTTATCGTTTTTTTCTACTTTTTTAACGTATTATACTATGCCTTTTTATCATTTTTTTCTACTTTTTTTACGTACTATACTATGCCTTTTTATCGTTTTTTTCAACTTTTTTAACGTACTATACTATGCCTTTTTATCTACTTTTTTAACGTACTATACTATGCCTTTTTTGTCACTTTTTAACGTACTATACTATGCCTTTTTTGTCACTTTTTAACGTACTATACTATGCCTTTTTTGTCACTTTTTACCGTACTATACTATGCCTTTTTTGTCACTTTTTAACGTACTATACTATGCCTTTTTTGTCACTTTTTAACATACTATACTATGCCTTTTTTGTCACTTTTTACTGTACTATGCCTTTTTTGTCACTTTTTGACATACTATACTATGCCTTTTTTGTCACTTTTTAACATACTATACTATGCCTTTTTATCGTTTTTTTCTACTTTTTTAACATACTATACTATGCCTTTTTTTTTCACTTTTTGACATACTATACTATGCCTTTTTTGTCACTTTTTAACATACTATACTATGCCTTTTTATCGTTTTTTTCTACTTTTGTAACGTACTATACTATGCCTTTTTATCGTTTTTTTCTACTTTTTTAACGTACTATACTATGCCTTTTTATCGCTTTTTTCTACTTTTTTAACGTACTATACTATGCCTTTTTTTCGTTTTTTTCTACTTTTTTAACGTATTATACTATGCCTTTTTATCATTTTTTCTACTTTTTTAACGTACTATACTATGCCTTTTTGGTCACTTTTTACCGTACTCTACTATGCCTTTTTTGTCACTTTTTACCGTACTATGCCTTTTTTGTCACTTTTTGACATACTATACTATGCCTTTTTTGTCACTTTTTAACATACTATACTATGCCTTTTTATCGTTTTTTTCTACTTTTTTAACATACTATACTATGCCTTTTTTGTCACTTTTTGACATACTATACTATGCCTTTTTTGTCACTTTTTAACATACTATACTATGCCTTTTTATCGTTTTTTTCTACTTTTGTAACGTACTATACTATGCCTTTTTATCGTTTTTTTCTACTTTTTTAACGTACTATACTATGCCTTTTTATCGCTTTTTTCTACTTTTGTAACGTACTATACTATGCCTTTTTATCGTTTTTTTCTACTTTTTTAACGTATTATACTATGCCTTTTTATCGTTTTTTTCTACTTTTTTAACGTATTATACTATGCCTTTTTATCATTTTTTTCTACTTTTTTAACGTACTATACTATGCCTTTTTATTATTTTTTTCTACTTTTTTAAAGTACTATACTATGCCTTTTTGGTCACTTTTTACCGTACTATACTATGCCTTTTTTGTCACTTTTTATCGTACTCTACTATGCCTTTTTTGTCACTTTTTAACATACTATACTATGCCTTTTTTGTCACTTTTTACCGTACTATGCCTTTTTTGTCACTTTTTGACATACTATACTATGTCTTTTTTGTCACTTTTTAACATACTATACTATGCCTTTTTATCGTTTTTTTCTACTTTTTTAACATACTATACTATGCCTTTTTTGTCACTTTTTGACATACTATACTATGCCTTTTTTGTCACTTTTGTAACGTACTATACTATGCCTTTTTATCGTTTTTTTCTACTTTTTTAACGTACTATACTATGCCTTTTTATCGCTTTTTTCTACTTTTGTAACGTACTATACTATGCCTTTTTATCGTTTTTTTCTACTTTTTTAACGTACTATACTATGCCTTTTTATCTACTTTTTTAACGTACTATACTATGCCTTTTTTGTCACTTTTTAACGTACTATACTATGCCTTTTTTGTCACTTTTTAACGTACTATACTATGCCTTTTTTGTCACTTTTTACCGTACTATACTATGCCTTTTTTGTCACTTTTTAACGTACTATACTATGCCTTTTTTGTCACTTTTTAACATACTATACTATGCCTTTTTTGTCACTTTTTACTGTACTATGCCTTTTTTGTCACTTTTTGACATACTATACTATGCCTTTTTTGTCACTTTTTAACATACTATACTATGCCTTTTTATCGTTTTTTTCTACTTTTTTAACATACTATACTATGCCTTTTTTTTTCACTTTTTGACATACTATACTATGCCTTTTTTGTCACTTTTTAACATACTATACTATGCCTTTTTATCGTTTTTTTCTACTTTTGTAACGTACTATACTATGCCTTTTTATCGTTTTTTTCTACTTTTTTAACGTACTATACTATGCCTTTTTATCGCTTTTTTCTACTTTTTTAACGTACTATACTATGCCTTTTTTTCGTTTTTTTCTACTTTTTTAACGTATTATACTATGCCTTTTTATCATTTTTTCTACTTTTTTAACGTACTATACTATGCCTTTTTGGTCACTTTTTACCGTACTCTACTATGCCTTTTTTGTCACTTTTTACCGTACTATGCCTTTTTTGTCACTTTTTGACATACTATACTATGCCTTTTTTGTCACTTTTTAACATACTATACTATGCCTTTTTATCGTTTTTTTCTACTTTTTTAACATACTATACTATGCCTTTTTTGTCACTTTTTGACATACTATACTATGCCTTTTTTGTCACTTTTTAACATACTATACTATGCCTTTTTATCGTTTTTTTCTACTTTTGTAACGTACTATACTATGACTTTTTATCGTTTTTTTCTACTTTTTTAACGTACTATACTATGCCTTTTTATCGCTTTTTTCTACTTTTGTAACGTACTATACTATGCCTTTTTATCGTTTTTTTCTACTTTTTTAACGTATTATACTATGCCTTTTTATCGTTTTTTTCTACTTTTTTAACGTATTATACTATGCCTTTTTATCATTTTTTTCTACTTTTTTAACGTACTATACTATGCCTTTTTATTATTTTTTTCTACTTTTTTAAAGTACTATACTATGCCTTTTTGGTCACTTTTTACCGTACTATACTATGCCTTTTTTGTCACTTTTTATCGTACTCTACTATGCCTTTTTTGTCACTTTTTAACATACTATACTATGCCTTTTTTGTCACTTTTTACCGTACTATGCCTTTTTTGTCACTTTTTGACATACTATACTATGTCTTTTTTGTCACTTTTTAACATACTATACTATGCCTTTTTATCGTTTTTTTCTACTTTTTTAACATACTATACTATGCCTTTTTTGTCACTTTTTGACATACTATACTATGCCTTTTTTGTCACTTTTGTAACGTACTATACTATGCCTTTTTATCGTTTTTTTCTACTTTTTTAACGTACTATACTATGCCTTTTTATCGCTTTTTTCTACTTTTGTAACGTACTATACTATGCCTTTTTATCGTTTTTTTCTACTTTTTTAACGTACTATACTATGCCTTTTTATCGCTTTTTTTCTACTTTTTTAACGTACTATACTATGCCTTTTTATCGTTTTTTTCTACTTTTTTTACGTATTATACTATGCCTTTTTATCGTTTTTTTCTACTTTTTTAACGTACTATACTATGCCTTTTTATCGCTTTTTTCTACTTTTTTAACGTACTATACTATGCCTTTTTATTGTTTTTTTCTACTTTTTTAACGTATTATACTATGCCTTTTTATCGTTTTTTTCTACTTTTTTAACGTACTATACTATGCCTTTTTATCACTTTTTTTCTACTTTTTTAACGTACTATACTATGCCTTTTTTGTCACTTTTTAACGTACTATACTATGCCTTTTTTGTCACTTTTTAACGTACTATACTATGCCTTTTTTGTCACTTTTTACCGTACTATACTATGCCTTTTTTGTCACTTTTTAACATACTATACTATGCCTTTTTGGTCACTTTTTACCGTACTATACTATGCCTTTTTTGTCACTTTTTACCGTACTCTACTATGCCTTTTTTGTCACTTTTTACTGTACTATGCCTTTTTTGTCACTTTTTGACATACTATACTATGCCTTTTTTGTCACTTTTTAACATACTATACTATGCCTTTTTATCGTTTTTTTCTACTTTTGTAACGTACTATACTATGCCTTTTTATCGTTTTTTTCTACTTTTTTAACGTACTATACTATGCCTTTTTATCGCTTTTTTCTACTTTTGTAACGTACTATACTATGCCTTTTTATCGTTTTTTTCTACTTTTTTAACGTATTATACTATGCCTTTTTATCGTTTTTTTCTACTTTTTTAACGTATTATACTATGCCTTTTTATCATTTTTTTCTACTTTTTTAACGTACTATACTATGCCTTTTTATTATTTTTTTCTACTTTTTTAAAGTACTATACTATGCCTTTTTGGTCACTTTTTACCGTACTATACTATGCCTTTTTTGTCACTTTTTATCGTACTCTACTATGCCTTTTTTGTCACTTTTTAACATACTATACTATGCCTTTTTTGTCACTTTTTACCGTACTATGCCTTTTTTGTCACTTTTTGACATACTATACTATGTCTTTTTTGTCACTTTTTAACATACTATACTATGCCTTTTTATCGTTTTTTTCTACTTTTTTAACATACTATACTATGCCTTTTTTGTCACTTTTTGACATACTATACTATGCCTTTTTTGTCACTTTTGTAACGTACTATACTATGCCTTTTTATCGTTTTTTTCTACTTTTTTAACGTACTATACTATGCCTTTTTATCGCTTTTTTCTACTTTTGTAACGTACTATACTATGCCTTTTTATCGTTTTTTTCTACTTTTTTAACGTACTATACTATGCCTTTTTATCGCTTTTTTCTACTTTTTTAACGTACTATACTATGCCTTTTTATTGTTTTTTTCTACTTTTTTAACGTATTATACTATGCCTTTTTATCGTTTTTTTCTACTTTTTTAACGTACTATACTATGCCTTTTTATCGCTTTTTTTCTACTTTTTTAACGTACTATACTATGCCTTTTTATCGTTTTTTTCTACTTTTTTTACGTATTATACTATGCCTTTTTATCGTTTTTTTCTACTTTTTTAACGTACTATACTATGCCTTTTTATCGCTTTTTTCTACTTTTTTAACGTACTATACTATGCCTTTTTATTGTTTTTTTCTACTTTTTTAACGTATTATACTATGCCTTTTTATCGTTTTTTTCTACTTTTTTAACGTACTATACTATGCCTTTTTATCACTTTTTTTCTACTTTTTTAACGTACTATACTATGCCTTTTTTGTCACTTTTTAACGTACTATACTATGCCTTTTTTGTCACTTTTTAACGTACTATACTATGCCTTTTTTGTCACTTTTTACTGTACTATACTATGCCTTTTTTGTCACTTTTTAACGTACTATACTATGCCTTTTTTGTCACTTTTTAACATACTATACTATGCCTTTTTTGTCACTTTTTACCGTACTATACTATGCCTTTTTTGTCACTTTTTAACATACTATACTATGCCTTTTTGGTCACTTTTTACCGTACTATACTATGCCTTTTTTGTCACTTTTTACCGTACTCTACTATGCCTTTTTTGTCACTTTTTACTGTACTATGCCTTTTTTGTCACTTTTTGACATACTATACTATGCCTTTTTTGTCACTTTTTAACATACTATACTATGCCTTTTTATCGTTTTTTTCTACTTTTTTAACATACTATACTATGCCTTTTTTTTCACTTTTTGACATACTATACTATGCCTTTTTATCGTTTTTTTCTACTTTTGTAACGTACTATACTATGCCTTTTTTTCGTTTTTTTCTACTTTTTTAACGTATTATACTATGCCTTTTTATCATTTTTTCTACTTTTTAACGTACTATACTATGCCTTTTTGGTCACTTTTTACCGTACTCTACTATGCCTTTTTTGTCACTTTTTACCGTACTATGCCTTTTTTGTCACTTTTTGACATACTATACTATGCCTTTTTTGTCACTTTTTAACATACTATACTATGCCTTTTTATCGTTTTTTTCTACTTTTTTAACATACTATACTATGCCTTTTTTGTCACTTTTTGACATACTATACTATGCCTTTTTTGTCACTTTTTAACATACTATACTATGCCTTTTTATCGTTTTTTTCTACTTTTTTAACGTACTATACTATGCCTTTTTATCGCTTTTTTCTACTTTTGTAACGTACTATACTATGCCTTTTTATCGTTTTTTTCTACTTTTTTAACGTATTATACTATGCCTTTTTATCGTTTTTTTCTACTTTTTTAACGTATTATACTATGCCTTTTTATCATTTTTTTCTACTTTTTTAACGTACTATACTATGCCTTTTTATTATTTTTTTCTACTTTTTTAAAGTACTATACTATGCCTTTTTGGTCACTTTTTACCGTACTATACTATGCCTTTTTTGTCACTTTTTATCGTACTCTACTATGCCTTTTTTGTCACTTTTTAACATACTATACTATGCCTTTTTTGTCACTTTTTAACATACTATACTATGCCTTTTTATCGTTTTTTTCTACTTTTTTAACATACTATACTATGCCTTTTTTGTCACTTTTTGACATACTATACTATGCCTTTTTTGTCACTTTTTAACATACTATACCTTTTTATCGTTTTTTTCTACTTTTGTAACGTACTATACTATGCCTTTTTATCGTTTTTTTCTACTCTTTTAACGTACTATACTATGCCTTTTTATCGCTTTTTTCTACTTTTGTAACGTACTATACTATGCCTTTTTATCGTTTTTTTCTACTTTTTTAACGTACTATACTATGCCTTTTTCATCGCTTTTTTCTACTTTTTTAACGTACTATACTATGCCTTTTTATTGTTTTTTTCTACTTTTTTAACGTATTATACTATGCCTTTTTATCGTTTTTTTTCTACTTTTTTAACGTACTATACTATGCCTTTTTATCGCTTTTTTCTACTTTTTTAACGTACTATACTATGCCTTTTTTGTCACTTTTTAATGTACTATACTATGCCTTTTTGTCACTTTTTTACGTACTATACTATGCCTTTTTTGTCACATTTTAACGTACTATACTAGTCCTTTTTTGTCACTTTTTACCGTACTATACTATGCCTTTTTTGTCACTTTTTAACGTACTATACTATGCCTTTTTTGTCACTTTTTAATGTAGGCCTATACTATGCCTTTTTGATCACTTTGTAATATACTATACTATGCCTTTTTGTTACTTTTTACTTTTTAATGTGTGTGTTTTTTTTGGCCTTTAGGCGTTATAAGACACGTGAATTACGATATTGGGCCCTAGTTTCGTAGACCGGCGCAGGGTGGCGCAGCCGGCGCAGTGCAAGTTTCGACCCGCGCAGCCTTGCGCACCGTCAGTTTGGCAGTTTGGTGGATCGCCTGCGCCAAGATGGGTGTGGCGGCGCAGCAGGGGGAGGCGTCACAGATTCAGCTTGGCGTAGCGGAAGTTTCGTGGCAAAAAGCCTCGCCGAGACTGCGCTGAAAGCTCGCCAGCTCCAACCTGGTCTACTTTCGGCGCAAGGCGTAAGGCGTAAATAAAGTCCATTCATTCAATGCGAATCACAGCTGGCGGATCGGAAGTTTGGTTGACGGCGCGCAGTGCGCACACGTCACCGAGACCTCACAGGCAGGTTTCCACAGTTCCAGGCACATTTACATCCAATAAATAATCACAACAAACACTATTTAATGCAACTAACTGAATCAACACGTGAATTTATATCTATATAGATTGTCCCGTCACATCTGACGTCAGATCAAAGGCGGATGGCACGCGTAACGGAAACTCAGCCTCTCGGACCAAAACATCTCCCTCTCTCTCTCCTGTTTTTTATAATATCGGCATTGTTATTATTATGATACGCGCGCACAGCGGCGGCGCTGCTTCTGTCATCGGGTTGTCAAGTGACGGAACTTGCACTGAACCTCCCCTAACGCATTAAAGGAGAGGAGAGGAGCTCATTTGATTGGTGAAGATCTGAATCGGCTGTGTTTATCCCAGTCCACGCCTCGTCTCCTCCTCGTCTCCCACTCACGCCTTCTTCTCCTCCCTCTTTCCCACTTGCGCCGGTGGGCGAGTCGGGAGGTGTGCCTGCGCGAGCCTGCGCCGGCCTGCGCGGTGCACGAAACTTGCAAAGTCCAGGCGGACACACCCCGTCGGCGCGGCGCAGGTGCGCTGAAAGCTGACTGCGCCTGGTCTACGAAACTAGGGCCCATTATGTCTATTTGTATGATGTTTTAATGCCAAGCTGTCAATGAACACTTCGGTGTCAACGTGCTTCATCATATCCACAAAGACATCACTTACTTTGAGTTGCGCTGCTTGGAGGTCCGGTGTGTTAAACCGCATCAGAGAATGAGTGACGTCAACAAACTCAGCAACTTGGAGGAAGAAGCTCGATGCGCGTCAACGTGGACTCAACGGATCAAACACCTTCTTCAATCAAACGCGAGGACACTTTCTTCTCGGCGTCCTGACGTCACACACAAACCTGTCTGTTTCTGGAGACCACGGCCGCGCTGTGATTACGTCATTCAAACGAAAAACTGCGACGACTTGTAGTTCTTTGACCAAAACGAAAGAAATTGCTCCTACACATATATATTATGTATTTTTTTTTTTTGTAAAAATACTTTACTACGTAATTTTTTCATGTTTTCCTATGCAATATTTGTATGGCATACTATATTATTACTTTTATATGACATAAAAATATAAGATATATAATATAATAAAATATAGATAATAAAAAATATAGGATATACACATATGTAACCTATTTATTTTTTATTTCTATAAATGAATATATGTATTTTATGAAACATAAAGAAGGGTAAAGTGCGTCGCTGATTAAATCAGTTCCAACTGGAGGCAGCAATGAGGTCTTAAATGTATGAGAAGGGTTATTAACATGTATTAAATGTATCCTCAGGACTTCCTGTTGAGGTCCAACACGAGTCACTGAATCCAAAAATAAAGATAACGTACAGCACAACTGCTGCTGCAATTGAAACCAACACAAGGCGAGTGCCCTTTCTAATGATAGTCCTCCAGCAGATGTTGATTAATATGCTGAAGACTTCATTGGATTTGGTCTCGATACATAATTATATTAAGGAATAATTCCTGGTATTGCAAGACGCAAAGATGAAATTATTCAAACGTGATGTGAACAAACGTCGACTCTGGTCTGGTGGATAGATTTTATTTTTCATATTTCACTTCACCACTTCAGCATATCACAATGAAATATTTAATCACATGAATATTTCACACTGAAACACTAGAGCATTCAGAATGCGTTAAGCTGACCTGCCTTTATTTTCTTGCTAAGAAAATGTACTAAATTCTACCGCCCATCGCCCATTTCCCCACAATCTGTTCGTTCAAGCTAACTGTCTGTCTCAATTTCACCCAATCGGAGGCCACGTGTGTGTGTGCATGGCAGCTTGTGATTGGCCAGACGGACGGAGGGCAAACAGAAGCAGATCTACATGTATGTTGTTCTGCACCTCACTGTATGAACATGCAGTCAGGGAGTGTGTGTGTGCCTCCAGGTGTGTGTGTGTGTGTATATATACTGTATATATGTATGTGTGTGTGCTTGTTTCCAGGCGTACATGTATATATATCCAGATGTGAGTGACTACAGCTGTGTTTGGTGCAGATATTAGTGTGTGAATGTGTGTGTGTGCATGAACAGAAGAAGACAATTCTCGACACAGGGAGTTACAGCTAACTAAGCTGAGCCAGCAGTTGCCATGGTGAAAATAGATCATACATCCTCACATGACCCAAAAATCCCACCAATCCCAGCAGAGGACGGAAAGCCACTAATCAGCGAGGCAGGAAGTTGCCCGTGCTTGCGTCATACGCAGTGTCTTTTCGACTCACGCCTCTTTCTTTCCTGTCTCTAGAAGGCGGGCGCCACGGGTCTCTGCTGTGTCAGTTTCTGGGGGTCCAGGGTCTCGGTGAAGGGCGGAGCCTGATAGGGGTTTGTGGTTACTATGGTAGCTCCGTTGGCGATGGGGTACGGCGTAGCTCGAGCGTTGCCGAGGGGAGGATCCAGGTGTTGCCATGTGAACAAGTTCGTTTTGCTGCCGGTTAAGAAGCGCCGCAGTGCGCTCAGCGTCAGTACAGCCTGTTAGTCACACACACACACACACATACACACATTAGCAGAAGCTGTTAGTTGCAGCATTTTTTTCAGAGCAAAGAGCATGTGCTAACATTCTTATATTTAGCAGATATAATGTGTGTTGGCATGCCAACATCTACTTATGAGCCCTCGACACAATGTACAGTTGAGGCTGATGGGATTGTCATTAGGATTCATCCTCTTGAGACCACGAATGTCTGCACACAATGTTATGGCAGTCCCTCCAGGATCTCTCGAGGTATTTCTTCCATCACCAAAGTCACTCCCCTCACTAAGAAACTTAATAATAATCATAATAATTTCGGGAAACGCATAACCTAAACTTTTTACGACCCTGCTGAGGTTACGGTTCAGTGTCCTTCTGGGTCCAGCCTTTACAAACTGGGACTGAGGATATAAACGAGCTGGTCTGAAGCCCAAAACTGAATCCAGCGTTTCAAATCCCTTCACTGTTTTCTCAGTCAGGCCCATTGTGAACCGTCATTTTTCTATAATCTCACCATAATCCTTTAAAATCAGGCATTCTGCACTTTCTCCATCTTTAATCTGACTCCAGCTCTTCCTGAAAGGCATCCTCCGTTGTCTGATACAGTATTAGTTATCCTACTCAATATTAAGTGGTAACATTGGGGTTTGATGTTGTTGATGTTGTTGTTGTTGTTGTGGTGACATAAGAACACATCTGCACCGACAGCAGCCTCTGAAAGTTCCTGGAACTGGAGCATTTATGATAATCTCCTGTTCAGTGGCGAAATTAAGTTCAGGAAACCTAAAATGAACAGAATGTTACATTTCAGGGATATTATGTAAACGTGTAATTTAGTATGGTCCTTCATAAAGTCGGGGATTAAGAAAGAATAGTTCAAATCAACGCAACAGAGGCTGAGATATTTGATCCTTTTAGTCCTTAATGTGTTAAAATCCTGCATTTCCCATAATGCACCTTGAGAGCATCTTATAGAATGCGGTGCTGGTGGACCATCAGGGGACCATAGTTCATGGAATATCTGCGGCCGTCAATCAGGAGAGAAAACACATTTTTTTAATTCCGTTTGAAATGTGGCAATAATTACACACATGAAGTTTGTCAATTTAAAATATAATAATAAGGACCCGTTGGGAACACCTTTAGGGGGCGTGACTCTATAGCATTACTGTTTCTCAGATGTTTGAAAGCCTGAAGACTTTAGAAGCGAGGGTCTGAGGAAACTTGGTGATATTGGGGTAAATGAGTAGAATAGACATAATACAGCTTTAATGTGCAACATCAGTAGACTTCCCTCAATCAAGAGTCAAGAGCCGAAGTCAAAGAACATCGTTAGGCTCTCCGTCACACGCCATTAATCTCCTACAGAGGAACGTTGGAACCGTTTAGGAGAGAACTGCTGTAAACACTAAAAACCTGGGTCTTTCATTGACACAGTTCCAGGCGAACCTCTTCAGGTCTGACAGTGAGATGAATGACTCGACAGTGAAACTGTTTTAACGAGGTCCACTGAGTTTTCATTAATAATTATCTGCTGGGTTCTGTCTGATCGACCGTGTTCTCCAGCGTGAGTCCTGCTGAGAGCAGCTCTTTTCAGGGGACACTGTTCACGTCGCCATGGTTACACACAACCAGAACAGGTGTGTCCAGGTCGGACTGTTGGCTGCCGAGCAGCTGGACGGGAGCAGTTGGGGGTGAAGGGCGTTGCTCGAGGGCACTTCCCCCCCAGACATTCGTTCTCAGAGGATCCAACTTAACTGGAAACTTGTAAAACCTTCCGGCCGCCGCTGCCCCCGCAGATATATATGATGAATGAACCACAAACACATCCAATTTAAACAGAAATCTGTCGCCCAAATGAATGATTTCAAGCAAACTGAATTCAATATGAATGAACAATATGAATTTATGATATAAAGTATTGGAAACGCTGTATTCTGAATCTGCCACTTCTACCACTTAACTAGTATTACTGAAGGAAATACATGACACACTACTTTCAGTGTGTGTGTGTGTGTGTGTGTGTGTGTGTGTTAGACTAGAGACAGGGTGGGGGGGCTCTTTGGAAGGAGCATCTGCATGTCCTCCACGTAGGGAATGCTTTTAAATCTGTTCATTGCCAGCAGACACTGATAACCCTGAAATACACACAAGATGATGATGATGATGATGATGATGATGATGATGATGATGATGATGATGATGATGAACACGAATGCATAAATGTAAACACAGTAGCATACAGACCCAGGTCAGGATGGAGAAGAAGCAGAAGGCGATGGTGGCTCTGGCGGCGTCGGAGCCCTGGGCCAATGGCAGCTCCTCTGGTGAGGTAGCCTGCCACTGATTGGCTAGAAAACAGAAGCCAACGAACCACAGGAAGCTAGCAAGACCTGGAGGCGGGACATAGAGGGGTCAGAAGAAGGTCACATGCAGCATCTTTTAACACTCTAATGAAAAAAACAATACGTTCTTTACTTGATTTAAAAAAAAGAAACAGACTAGATAGTTCTTCAAGAACATGTATTTGTTTAGAGGTGCAAGAAGTACTAATACATTGTACTTAAGTAAAAGTATCAATACAACACTGTAGAAACACTCTATTACGAGTAAAACTGAAGCATTCAAATGATTTCTTAAGAATAATTGTACTTTCAGTAGCAGAAGTAAGAATATTCATTATGTAGAGTGGCATATTTATAATAATATTATATGTAATATAAATCACAGTTACAGAAATAATAATATGCCTACAACACTGTAATGTCGCAACTGATAAAAATTAGCTCATTTAATCTAATTATATACTTAATATATGTCTGGTAACTGGGGATCAATAAAGTATGAATATGTATCATATCATATAAATGTAGTAAAATATGTGCCTCTGTAATGTAGTACAGCATACAGCAGCAGAAAATGGAAATACTCAAGTAAAGTACAAGTACCTCAGACTAAGTACAGTTAGAGCAGATGTATTAAGGTGTATATTATGTACCAGAGAAGGCGAGGTCCAGCAGCACGGCCCGCCGCCTGTCCTTGATGTTGCTGATGGAGGGGAAGTAAACGTCCAGGATCAGGAAGAAGATGCTGCCGAGGAAACAGGCCACGCCCACGGTAACGCCATAGTTACAGGCGTCGGCGTTGTTGTTGAAGACGCAGAGCAAACGCTCGCTGCCGATGTTGATGTAGCCCTCGTTCACGATGCAGCCGAACACCACCATGGAGAAAACCTGCAGGGGGGGGAGACGGGGGACGGGGGAGACAGGGGGAGACGGGGGTGAGACGGGGGTGAGACGGGGGTGAGACGGGGGAGGCCGTGAGCTGGTGGATCGTTGTAACAGGGAGAAGAGAATGAACTCACACTGAACTCACAAATGCCTTTGGTTGCTCACACGGACGCGTGGGTTTCTCTTCATGTTGATCCGATACAAAGACACCGAGTCTCCCAAACATCAACACAACAATCTCCCAATAACTGGCAACTAAAGTTGCAGAAATCCTAAAAGCTGTGGACTCAGTTGTCATCGAGGAATGGAGCAACATTTCTTCAAGATGAAAAAGTTCATCCAAATCGCAAAACATTTCCCCACTTGCTTTTGACTTGATTCACAGGAAGAGATATTTTGAGATTTCTCATTGTTTCAGAGAGAAATCGTTGCTGTTGAGCTTTTTCAAATAAACAAATATTAAACTTTGACACCGGAGCTGCCTTCAGACCTCTCTCCACTCAAACAGAAGCAATAATGGTATTTGGTTGATGGCAGAAGTCTCAGTGTCTCAGAATCTCAGCAAAAAAAAACAAACACCATCTCAAAAGTGTCATTTGGATGAAATTATTCTTTAAGAAATCTTACTTAACTCCCTTAAAACTGGGAGAGGACACCAGCCTAACTGCAAATAAGTGTGCAAATACATGTTTAATTCACTTCATCTTTAGATATTTCTATTATAGTGGAGACGATCAGTCGATTTCAATAATTGTCGTTTCTTTGTTTCTTTTGTTTAATCGTATCATGTGATAATGATAGTCAAAGTAGTAAAATTCATATTTTGGGGGTTCAGTTGGACAAAACAAGCAAACACCTTTTGATTTAAGGCATTTTTAAGGCATTTTTAAGGCATTTTTCACCAGTTTCTCACATTTTATAGACGAAACAATTCATCAACTGAGAGAAACATTGGCTTGATTAATTTATTTTGACCCCAATCTCTAGCAATTCATATAATTATGTCCAGTTTATAATATGTGGTTTCTCCCCTGAAAGAAAAGAGAGGGTTTATTCTAACTGTGCCTGCTTTAAAACCAAAAGGAGGTGACTCAGCCGCTCAGCATCACAGCAGACACAGAGATGGAGGTGTTCCATTCTGGTTCGGGGGGAGCGTTCCCATCTAGACACAAAGAGGCTCCAGATAAACATATGGAAATCAGACTCCTGGAGCTCCAGTCAGGAATCACGTCTACGTATCAGACCGAGATGCACAACAGAGAATCTTCTACTGAAACAATAAATAATCATGTGTACGAATAAAAAGCAGAGACAGCAACCATGTGAATGGTAGAGAGACAGAGACAGAGAGAGAGAGAGAGAGGGGAGGGGGGGGCAGCAGCTAGGCCCGCTCATTGATATCCACCACACTGCGGAGGAGGTTCAGGCTACTTACCCACGACATCAGTCTGAGGATGGTCCGGGGATGCGTGAAGAAGGCGACCGGGTCGAAGGCGACGCTGCCGGCCTTCGCGGCGCCGTACGCGCCCGCTGGCTCCATCCTTCCGGCGAAGTGCAGCCTGGCGCCCGCGGAGAGAAGCGGAGACGACGGTCAGAGAGCTGCGCGGCGCGACGGCGTCCTGCTCCCCTCCTTCCCTCCTCCCTCCCCCTCCTCCTCCTCCTTCTCCTCCCTCCCCTCCCTACCCTCCTCCTCCTCCTCCTCCTCAGTGAATGTACAATCACGTGTTATCTTTCACTAAATTATTTTACTCAAACTTAAGATCTTAAGGAACATTATAATCAAAAGAGATTCAAATTTCTTTTATTTTTTATTTTTTTTATACATATGTACAGAGTTTTAACCAATGGCATAGCAGCAGGGCGGTAACCATGGCGATAGACCAAAGCCCTCAAACAGTCTGTACATTCCTGTTATTGATTTATTTTTAATAGATTGCTTATTCGGTTACCTGTTTAATTAATTCTCTCTACAAAAGAAATGCTCTTTCAGATGGGGAAATAGTTATCATTCATTAGTTATCATTGTGCTGGTCTGAAAGTAATCAAATTAATGTATTATATCTAAATATGTCAGAAGAATCAATTTACGGTTGGCTTTTAACATTAATGAGTGGATGTACGTTTTTAGTTCAGAAAACTATGAAAGGCGCTCTGTAAATAAAATGTATTATTATTATAAACATGTATATTATTTATTTTTAGTCGACAGTTTTTTGTCAAGAATCTGTTTGATTAAATAAATAAAAAGTCTTGTAACCCTCCGAGTTTTTAACTGAAGACTTTATTGGATTTGACAGAATGACAGCTGAGTGGATAAAACCAGATCTGTGTTTTAAAGGGACGACACGACACACACACACACACACACACACACACACACACACACACACACACACACACACACACACACACACACACACACACACACACACGCACACACTCTGCTCTCTCTCTCTTTCTGTATTAAAGCTCTTCTTTGGTTTCGTTTTTGGCTTTTTTTGCCTCTTCAGCTTTGGCGGCCTCGATGTACTTCCTCCTGTCTTCATCCTCCTGGAGACACAAAGGAGAGAAGTTTATTTTTAACGGAGAGATTAAAAAAAGCTCACCGTCACACAAACTCAAACCTCTGCAGCGACGATGGTTTTTGCTGAGCGATAACATACCTTAACTCTGGCTTTCTTGGCTTTCTCCATCTCCTTATCGAGAAACTTCAGCAGGTCCTTCAGGTTCCTCTTCCCGGGATAGACCACCATCTGACGGGAGCATCCTGAACATTACTACCTCCAGATATATATATATATTACAGTATATGTGCTGATTGCTATGCTGCTTACCCTTTCAGCATAGAGAGCAGGGAACAGGCAGAGTGACGGGTAGGGGCCCTGCATCGACATGTTGATGTCATTGGCTGAGGCGTCGATGCGAGCGACGACCACGTCCTGACGCTTCTTCAAGGCCTCGGCTAGCTCCTCCCACAGCGGAAACAGAGCGCGGGACTCCGGACTGTAGGGGAGATCTGGAACCACACATGTAGTAGCAAGACGGGGATGAGTGGGAAGCACAAAGGTTGGTTTGGAGGTCACATGACATCTAAGGGGGCATTTAGTTGGTTGTCAGAATTAGATTCAATTAGCCGTTTTAGCTTAATGAGCTAAAACACAACATAGACATGCACCTTATTCATTAGCTTACAGCACACATGCAGCGCAGCATTAGCATTCACTAGAAGTCGCGTTTCTGGACGAAATGGAAGTTTCCACTCTCTTCAGTTTTAGGCCCCGCTAACTCCGAGGGAAGTCTCTCTGAACGCTCCGCTGTGTTCACGTGTTTCATGTATCGGTACAGAGGTGGCGAGACCTGAGCCGACCCACAGAACCACCCCGAGGAGCCGCCATCGGACAAAGTCTGGAGTATATGGCACTTCAGCATTGGCTTCACTTTCAATATCAAATGTTGATCTTTGCAGTTTTAAAGCTGGAGTGAGGAACGTTTGTCGCCCCCCTCTGACAGCGAGAGTAATTACACAAACACGATGTAGGCCAGCAGATGAGCTTGTCACATGATCAGGGTTCGTCCCGCCGCTAATCGCTTTAAAAAACGCCTTAAATCTTTCCTCTGAATGCAGTTTCTGTTTCTACCAGCACACTTTTCATGGACGCTTTTTTAGCATTTTCCTCCATATTGATGCTGCTGCCGCCTCGATAGCGTCTCACGCCCTTCCTGAACCCCCTTTAGCTCTGATTGGTTGACGTAAAACTTTTGGTACGTGTATGAAAGACATCACGACTATGGTTTACCACGACGGAATAATAATCTTAATCGTTAAACTCGTAACAGACTTTTATATCAATGTTTACATGTAACCCAAACGTGACACTCTTAGCCTACATTTAGCTCAGCATTAACCCCACGTGTCTTTTTACCTGCACAAGTCCAAGCTAACTGTTTAGTTTACGAAATAAAATGCATTTACATACAGAACAGGACAAAAACAGTCTTGTTGGGGTTAAAGCCAACTTTCTCCAGAGTCATTCCCACCAGCTCCTTCACCGGCAGCTCGTCCCATCCTTCAGGCATCGGCTCACTCTGCATCTTCGGCTGTCACACACACACACACACACACACACACACACACACACACAGTGTTTATTTCAGGCTCCTCCAGGTCCCGTGTATCACACCACCTAGGGCTGAGCGTTACCTTGGCCTTGCCGTCCAGGTAGGTCTGGCAGAATGTTTTTATGGTCTGTGGGTCCAGAGTGTCGGAGGGCAGGTGGTAGGTCACATGGTCCGTCAGGTTCACAAGTCGGATCAAAGGGGCCTCGAAGTCCCGGACCCGGAAGTACTCCATCAGCCTGCCGTTACGAGGCTCGTCCACGTCCACCCACACAAACAGCATCTGATCACACACACACACACACACACACAGACACACACACACACACACACACACACACACACACACAGGTGAGGTTTGCCATCAGCGTGTTCTGAAAGGCGTTTGCGGTTTGAAATGGTTTTCGTACCTTCAACCTGAAGGATCCAGCAGCTTCACTAAAGGCAGCGTGGATCTCTTTAAAGGCAGCAGAGCTCTTGTTGACAAACAGGAGGGCGTGGCTTAACACGGGGGACGTCAAGATCTGATTGGCTGTCTGGAAGAGAGATTAACATACATACATCTCCATTAACAAGCCCATGTGTGTGTGTGTGTGTGTGTGTGTGTGTGTGTGTTATACAGTGTCTTGTGATGGCATATTTGTGAAATGTTCGACCTAATGTGAAAGAAAACCTCCTATTTATTCACCATAAAAGCATTTAAGCTTTTAACTTATTAAGATGTAAACCAAAACAAAAACTAACAAAAACCTATATACATTATTTAATGTATTCATGTGGTTCAAGTCATGGATTCTCAGTGAGTTTAAAAAAAAAAGAACATTTCCATGTTGGGAGTTAAGCAGGTATTTGTGTGTGAAAGTGTGTATTAGTACCTGTCCAGTGTACTCGGTGACCGGGTCCATCTGGTAGACCGTGATGAAGATGATCAGCATCTCTTTAGTGGTCTGAGGCGTCATTTTATAAGCCTGGATGAGCTTGGACTGCACACACACACACACACACACACACACACACACACACACACACAGGTTATGTGATGGTTTCATGATTTAAAATCTCTTGCATATAAGAAATGTGACGTGTACAGCCATCTGTTGGAGACTAAAGTTTTATTTAAATACCTTCTTTAACAGCAGCACGACATCGTGCGTGAGACCGTATTTGGTGATGATGTCATCGTTCTGCGTCAAGGCAAAGTTAATGTCAGGGAGGTCGACCGCCGCAGCGTAAAACGCCTGAACGTACTCGTGGTTCAGCTCCTGCACACACACACACACACACACACACACACACACACACACACACACACACACACACACACACACACATAAACACACGTTAAATGTGATTCCGGCAGGTGATGACAGTCACACAACACCGTGAGGAGCTGTGAAGTCAAACTAATGCTTCTCACCTTAAAGAATCCAACCACCGTCAGCTCCTCCGAGGCCTCTGATTGGCTGAGTTCAGCGATGAGGTCATCAGCAGACCCCGCTCTCCTTTTCAGCCAGGTCAAGATGGACGCGGAGTTCTGAGGGACTTAAAACAAAATCATTTTCATACTCGATATTAAAGAAATGTTGGTGAAATACACATATTTAGATTCTTGCAGAGAGTTGCATGAGAAGATTCCACTCGTGTGTTAATGGAGCCGGGAGGTGATTAGCTTAGCTTAGCATTAGGCCACCATTGGAAGCCTTGAGTTGTTAATAAAGTGGTGAATTCCCTTGGAACTGATATGAGACGTACCAGGACAGGTCACAGGGTGGTGTTTATCCCCAGAAAGGTACAGCCTGATCGTGGCGAGGCCCGTCACATTCAGTTCTTTAGCCAGGTCTTTCTCCTTTGTCACATCCACCACAGCCAGCGTGACCTCTGACCCCTGAAGCTCTGCAGCGGCGCCGTCGAACGCCTCTGAGATACGGTGGCCTTCTCCAGACAGAGGAGCGTCTGCACACAGACACAGGAAGTACATTCAAGTGAGTACTAACTCATTTTCTGTCCTTTTCCTTCTTCTGTTCTTCTACAGTTATAAATATTGTACTTTTTACTACATTTTATAACTTTAGCTACTTTACAGATTCAGATTAATAATGCACTGTATTGATCCCCAGGGTGTATGACTAAAAATACCAAAATATCCCAGTATGACGTACCGCAGGGTTAATGCAGCAAGGAAATCACTTGATTGGTCTGCAGTATATAGAAGGGTTGCACACCTTCATGTACCATAATCACAAATATATATTTTTTAATAAATGAGTACTTTTATATTTGATGCTTTAATTACATTTTGATGCCAATACTTTTGTAGTTTAAAGTAAAAGATCTGAGTACTTCTTCGACCACTATGATGAAAATGCTGCCATATGAGGCGGCTAAAGACACTTACAAACCATGAGGTCGCTCCTAATGTGGCGTTGTCATGCTTTTAGACTATTTATTATATATATATATATATATATTAGATGAAGATCAGTGTGTGTGTGTCTTTGTGTGAAACTTACAGAAGTGCACCAGCAGCTGCTTGTGTTTCCTCAGTGCCCTGTTGAAGGTTCCTTTCTTTAGCTGCAGAACCCCGTCCTCCTCCCGGGGGGGTGACTTGTCCGCCTGACGGTCAGCTTGGTTGCCAGCGGCGACAGTCGCCAAGAGACAGAAGGCCGTCGCCCCCAGCAGCAGCAGCAGTGTCTTCATGACGCTCGCCTGCAGACCTGACACACTGGACAATCTGACGGGAAGGTATGAAGGGAGTGGTGACATGAAGGGCTGATATATGTGTGTGTGTGTGTGTGTGTGTGTGTGTGTGTGTGTGTGTGTGTGTGTGTGTGTGTGTGTGTGTGTGTGTGTGTGTGTGTGAATGCTTCTGTTATCTGCCGACTGGACCCACCAGCTTGTAGTTGATTAACTTATCTGAGCCCTGCTGTATCGCTGCCATTGGCTGCTGACTGTTCATATCAAGTACATCAATAATATCTAAATACCCTTTACCTAACACCGTCAGCCTCAGCAAGGTCACAATGGAAGCACACACACACACACACACACACACACACACACACACGCTCAAATAACGCAAAATCCACCCACTTTCGCTGATTTTCACAAAATAAAAAACGACTTCACAGCTTCGTCAAAGTAACCAGGACCATATTTATTTCCCTATCAACATGATAGAATGATAAATAATAAAAAACAACATTTTGATTGAAACGACAGGTAAAGCAGGTGCGTTCAGCAGTCGTTCGTCAAACAGCCGTCGCTCTGTTTTCTACTTTTCACATCAGGCAGGGTCCATTTGCAAACACACATCTTTATTTTCCCCAATTATATATTTTTTTATTTGGCTCTCCATGGAAAACCAGTCAAACTGGTTCTGGGTTCATTCATTTTAAAAATGGCCTTATCTGTTTAAATTAACTTTAAAGTCTAGATCATTAAAGAAATAACTATGTGCAGTACACATTTGAGCCACACGGGGGCGCCTGAACGTTCTTGAATGTAATATGAAAGGCTAACATACATTCTGTTTGTTTGATAAGAGGAAATTAAAAGAAGGAAATACCCCGTTAACTCCACCGAAACGCTTTTATTTGTTCTCATTTATAACGTTTTCAACGTGTGTGTATGTTTTCAATAAAGCAGGCATACAATTAAATTGTCATTTATCAAATGTATATGTTTTTCAGAGAGCCTGCTTAGAGCTATTCGTGATAATGTAAACGGCTGTAAAAATGAACACTGAATTATTTTTTGGGGGGGTAAGACTGCTGTAAGTGATACACCAAAGTATGCATCACAGCATTAATAACAATACATTTTAGGCACAGTATATACAACTGAAGAGTTTTGTGTTTCTTAATTTAACATTCAAATTATGAAACTAACAATATGACGAAACATTAATGATGTAAACATTTCTCCTTATCACGATTTTACGTTTAGTTACCGTCCCTCTGGTTTAAAAGTTCTGTCAATCAATCAGAGTTGTAGCAGGTTCAATCCTGTGTAAATGTTCGACAGAGTCCCTTTAAGCCCCGCCCTCTCCGCTTCATTAAACCTCATGCTGAAGCTCACACGGCTCCGTTGTACTAATAGGGTGGATAAAGGTGATTTACTGCCTGAACAGGTTCAACAAACAGTCTTTAAGTCAATCATATGTGTTGGTTTATCTCGGATGTGCAGGGCCTCGAAAAGAAGAAATATGCATAAACATAAGTTAGAGCATGTTAAGTCATTGAGTTCTCAGTGGGATTTGTTTGCTTTAAGACAATCATGTCTGGCATTCAAGTCTGCTCCCCCCCCTTCATCATTAAAGTAAACACAGAAGCTCTATATACACTACAAAAAGACACATAACAAAGAGTTTGTCCTTTCAGTATTGAAATATGCTGTAAAATATAGTTAAATAGATGAAAAAACATAAGCAAAACTATGAATTAAGTCCCCGAACTTCCTCATAAATGTCCTCTATTTAGTCTGCACACAGAAACATGATCATGTCTATGCAAGGACACGATCTGTTTCCTCTTTGGGGGGGATTTACTTCCACTATGTAGGAACACTTGTTTGCTTTGCCTAAAAAACAGATCATATTCAACATGAAATGTTAAATATCGCAGGCAGACTCGACCCTGCGGGGTCAAAGATGGAAACGTGTAACTTCTCTCAGCCATGTCCGTCCCGTTGCTTCCCTGTGGAGCTCCAAGCAGTGAGCTGGTATTTATGTTATTTGTCCTCCATGTGGATCGAAATGTGCCACGATGGGTCGGGGGGGCCAAGCGGAGCCGTGACAGCAGAGTCACCTCGTGTACACGTGCAGCTTGCTTTCACACCGAGGGCAGGAGTGATGAGCATCTTGGAGGCCTCGGATCATTAAGGGAATCAGACAGAAGCCACAGACCAGCCTGAAACACACACACACACACGCAGGATGTTAAAGCTGCCTAAGGGTCTGATGTACAACATGCACGTGTGTGTGTGTGTGTGTGTGTGTGTGTGTGTGTCACCCCATCAGCATGAGCAGCACACATGTGCACCAGGCGGCCCTCCCAGCCTGGAACGTGACGTTGCTGGTGACGACGTGGTGGCAGTGCGGGCAGCGCACCACGCCGGGGACGTCCTCCAGACGCGTCACCGAGATGGGAACAGGCTGCGGCTGCGTCGTCACGACGACCCCTGGCTGAGTCGACGTCGCGCCGACTGATGTTCAGGAGGCAGGAGAGGGAAACGGCATCAGGAACAGAAACACGGTATTTTTCATCCACTATGAAGAGAGAGAGAGAGTGAAGATAATACTTTGCGTTGTTGCATGGATTATGCTTCCTCTGCTTTGTGACGTCACGACGGGGAAACGGTCCGGCTGGCTTGTAACTGGAAAAGACAAGAAAAACGTCCACATTGAATTCCTAAAAGCATCTTCTTTTCCTCACTACTGATTAAACAGAATGACATCATGTACAAAAACAACCGACACAAGAACAGAAGTCAGTCATACACTGTTATAGATGATAGTTTCACTGTTTTTAATGCAGTCTGTTTTTTAATATGTGCATATCATCTGAATCCCACACGCTGTATATGCAGTATATAATCATGGTACATCCATGATGGTTAGAACACTTGACCTTTAGATAGAAATTGTATTTATTATTGTATTGTTGGTCATATAAATTCATGTCATATTTACATATATACATGTATTTTATCACTACTTGTGTAGCTTTGTTGTCCGCGTCCCTTCTTCTCATTTCTGTCAGTAAACTGAGAGATGCATACTCTGGAAATAAAGCTGACTCTAATTCTAAGCGTTTTTCTTCCTCTGAGACGCAGTGAAATCCTCAAACGTGTGCTGTCTCAGCGTGTTTGAGGATTAACTGAGGGAGGTTGGGGATGTGAACCAGCAAAGTCACTGATGCTGCTGTCATAAATGTAAGGATTTATGTTTTATAGAGTTTTCTTTTTTAGCCTGTGATGCATTTTTGTCGCTTGCCGACTGAAAAGAGGGCAAAGAAGTCGAGATGTTTTCATGTTTTCCGCTGTTTGACTGTGGACTGACGTCGACAGAAAAACACAAAAATATGTTCACACAATAAAAGGTGTTTTTAAAAAATGTAGACGGCCATAGCCTCAGACCGTCTGTTATGTCCACCCTATTTTGTTTTGGATATATATCTCATATTCTGACTTGGATAATGACTAGTTCTGGATTCTCCGTACCAGATGAGGATGTGTGAAGTAAATGGTTGGATTTCTGTCTCACCTGCCTCTCCATAAGTGGGGGGAGGTGACGAGCGGGAGTGGAGGGAGGCGTCGTAGGAGGGGGGAGGGGGGACGTTGAACGCTGCCGGGGCAGGAGGGTGCAGACCGGCCTCCTCATACGAAGGAGGATCCATCAGGAGATCATCCAGTCAGGAAGCTGGGGATAAAGAGCAGACTTGTCTGATTCACACCTGGTGGTGTTTAGTTCACTAAACGCTGCAATTACCTGTTAATTACCTGCAGTTAAGTCTACAGGAGGACGACGTTACTTCAGTGACACTGGGAAGTTAAGGAGAGATCAAGCAGGGAAGTTCATTCTGACCCTTGGAAGCAGGAGTTTGACAAAATGCCTGTGTCTCTAGACAAATGGCTGGTTGTCTGACTAAATCATTCCAACTCAACGTCCCCAACGGAGACCTGAAACAGACATCAGCTGTCACAGAATCCACTAACTGTCACTTTTAAACCGGGGTTGCTCGTTAGATAAGACCATTGAATGAAACAACAAGCCATTTGTTTTTTGGAGGTGCAGATGAAGGATGTTGTCATATATAGTGTGTTTGACCATTTTCACAATCAGGAAGATCATGTAGAACCGGATGCTGTAGATGTTCTGCTCAGATTTTCTTTTGTTATAGGTGGAGGTATGTGCCAGGTGTTTCCTTATTCTTGGCATGTTCCTGTTTTTTCTGTTTTTTTTCTTTTGGCTGTAATGTTTCGCCACTGCCATCTCTAATTGAGTTCCTAGTAAACAGTGTGTATTGGGACATGCTATGATGTCAGATTCTGCAGCTCTGATTGTGGTTTGGGAGCAGCCGTCTCCTCCCTTCGCGGTTACAGACGAGACAATAGAGACGCTGCAGTCGTGTGTTCAGCGTTCAACATTCAGCTGGAGGTTTAGAGCGACAACACAACCCACACGGCAGCGTTGTTGTACAGTTAGTACACAGACATCCTGTCAATTTAGTCTCTCACTTTAGTAAACATAAATATAATAATCATCCCAAAAATGTTGGAAATGTCATCACATTTTAAAATCCAGAACACTGCATGGATGCAAAAACAGCAGTTTCAGAGAGAACACATGGTTTTACTCTCATTGATGTTAAGAACCTACAGAAAAACAAAGAAGAAGGAAAACATACTCAAATACGACAAATACAAAAAGTCTTACTTAAGTAAAAGTACATCAGGTATTAGCATCACCTCAAAGTACTAAAAGTAGTCGTTATGAGTCCATCTCAGATTAATATAGATTAGGCACCTGAATTCCTTATAATAATAACATATAATAAAAACATCTGTTTTTGTGACTCGTAACTAAAGTTGTCAGATACAAATAGAATACAGAGTAGAATTACATTGAAATACTCAAGTAAGCGAAGTAAGTGTACTCGCATTCCACCACTGCATTACGTATCACTACTTATTATTGTACGTCACACTCGCTGTCATCTTGAAGAGCTCAGTTAAAACTCACTGTGTGAGTGAAATAACACACCGTCATGAAAGTAGGAACACAGTGAATCCTGAACTCGGCATCGGAAACACGGTTAAATGCCAACAAGTCACCTAAAACCAAGAGTATCAGCCATCAAACACACCTGCTGAATGCAGCCAAGTCGTTCCAGCTCACATGGGACTTCTCCTCTTATGCAAACAAGACACATCCAAAGTCCTGGTATCGGATCCAAACCAGCGCAGACCTGCTTCCTTCATATATAAAAAAAAAAATGGCCAGCAGAGAGAGTTAAACCTTCTTCACTGATTAGGCCGCGCCATGTATCAGAGCAGTGGTCTTACCTTGGACAAATGAGGAAGCTGGCAGAATGACTCACGTCCCACGTTGGTGACAGCTGTGACATCACAGCCTGTTGAACCTGTTCTTCTCTGGAATTAGAAACATTTCACCTCGCTGAAAGCCAAACCCTCTTTACCTGTTTCCCTTGTACAAACTCACCTTCCCCTCCCAGACGAACTCATTCTCTTTGTCTACAGAGCAGCAAATGATCAATGATACCGTGATATTGTAAGTTGTAGGTTACTTATTGTAAGTCGCTTTGGACAAAAGCCATAAATGTGAATGATATCTGCAGTATTTAGGAACAAAAAACTTAATTGACTCAATCTGTTAGTGTTTGTTAGACTTAATCATATGTTGATATACAGTACAGGAAACAGGAAATCCACTTGTTACCATTCAACGTTTAACATTACCGTTCAACGTTAACGTTTATTAATCATCTATAATCGTTGAATCACTTTGTAAATATTTAATATATGGTATAAATCAAAAGTAACTTTAACTCGCCAAAAAATGTGTCTTGAATTGAATTTATAAGACATTTAGAGAAATTAAATGTTATATTTACACACAGTGACAGTTTGGTATGAAGACAAAGCTAAACAGAGTTTATAGTCAAAATAATCATGAGGACATCTTTATATCTGAAACCCAAATTTATTTTATTAAGAAAAAAATTGTAAGATGCTAGGTTGCTCCTGATTGGTCGACATCACAGCTCTTCTTTAAGTGTTGTGTTGGTCGGTACGTCTTCAGATTCAACAGCCTCCTGAAACAAGAAGAAGGAGAAGAAGAAGAAGAAGAAGAAGAAGAAGAAGAAGAAGAAGAAGAAGAAGAAGAAGAAGAAGAAGAAGAAGAAGAAGAAGAAGAAGAAAATAAAAGTGGAGACTGGCGTGTGGAGGGGTTTTATAATTATGGGAGAAATATATAAAGTAGTGATAAAATACAAACCTCATGCCCAGCGTCGTCATCAGCATCCTCGTCCTCATCTTCCTCGTCCTCATCTTCCTCGTCCTCATCTTCCTCCTCACCACTTTCATCCACCGGCAGTACGCCTCCGTTGTCCAGGAACTTAGACAAGGTCTCCAGATCCCGTTTCCCGGTGAACTCGACCGCCTAGGAGGACGAGAGGAAACGAGGAAAATGATGGACAGGCTGAGGAATCATCAGAAAGTTCTTTACACACAAACACTGAGATTTTTGTGGCTAGACATGTGGTGTTTGAATACGTCACCTCTTTGCCCTCAGCTGGGAAGTATTTGAGCGTTGGGAATCCCTTAATGACCACAGACTCCACCTCGTTGGCTGTGGCGTCCATCTTGGCTACGATGATGTCATCTCTGTCGGCGTACTTTTCACCCAGCTGATCCCAGATGGGACTCAGCTCCTTACAGTGTCCACACCATGGAGCATCTACACACACACACACACACACACACACACACACACACTTTTAGTTAGTTGATTTCACTAAATTCCGGTTTATAAGCACAGACTCAAGCAGGAGAACTTACAGAACTCCACAAAGACGTTTTTGCTCGGGTCCAGAGCGACGGACTCAAAATTCTTCCCCACCAGGACTTTGACCGGTCCGCTATTCCAGTCCTCCGGGACCTCCTCAGACCGATAGTAAGGCTGCAAAACAAGATCATTAGTATTTGAGTGACAGCTGGGTGACTGAACATGAAATGTGTGTAATGAATGCTGGTTTTTATGGTCATGTGGGGACCCACGTCTAATAACACATTGTGGGGACCCGGCGTTTTTGAGACCAAATGAGGACATCATAACATTGTAGGGTGAAGACTTGGTTTGAGGTTGGGGTAAGGTGTAAGGTGTGTGTGTGTGTGTGTGTGTGTGTGTGTGTGTGTGTGTGTGTGTGTGTGTGTGTGTGTGTGTGTGTCTGTGTATGTGTGTGTGTGTGTGTGTGTGTGTGTGTGTGCATGTGTGTGTGTGTGTGTGTGTTACCTTGGCAGAGCCAGCAACAACCTCCTGGCACAGCTGTCTCAGTGCTTGTGAGCTGAGGTCGTTGGCAGTGATGGTGAACTTGTTTCCTGTTTCCATGTTGACGAGGCGCACGGTGGGGGCGTCTTTAGCGGTCACGCCGAAGTATTCCAACACATGAGACGGGGCTGCTGTCATGTCAATCACAATAAACAGCATCTACACACACACACACACACACACACACACACACACACACACACACACACACACACACAGACAAGAGGAGACATTAAAAAAACATATAGTTAAATTGATTTTTATGCCTTCAAGTCACTAATTTTCTGACACTGACACACACACACACACACACACACACACACACACACTGTTACCTTGCCCTTGAACTCGGTGGCGATGGTCCTGGATTCGTCCACCAGGGCCGTCTGACTTTCCACAGAGGAGTTGATGAACAGCAGGCTGTGCAGAGTGATGCCAGAGGTGAAGATCTTCTCTGCAGTCTGAAAACACACACATACTGTTCAATATGACCAAGAGTGTGTGTGTGTGAGTGTGTGTGTGTGTGTGTGTGTGTGTGTGTGTGTATTACCTCCTGGCTGAATGGGATGATCAACTCCAGGCTGTTTTGCTTGATGAAGGTGATCAGATCTTTTGGGACCAGCTTCCCTTCTTCTAACAAAAAGTCTGCTCTGCCGTCGTCAAACTAGCAAACACACAGTCACAGACATTTTAACTTCTAATCAATTAATTTATGAAATAAGTGCTTAATTCCTACATAATAAAAATAATCATTACAGTAGCTGCAATCTTTTGCTTTACCTTTCACTTCATAAATAAATGTCTTTATTCTAAATCCTTAAGTTAGAAAACCCTTTTTCAAGAAGTCAGAATGAGTTCAATCTTCTCACCTTTCTATCCTTGTGAGGACATTTGGTCCTCTAAAAGGAAGAGAACACTAGATGGCAGCATAGCTAACATCATTACAGATTCTTGGATCTCCCGGTTCTTTCTAGATGATGAAAACATGTCCGTACCTTTTTGAAGAGCACCACTGAGTCGGCTTTCACGTCATACTTCTGGAGAACCTCCGGACTCGCTGACACAGCGAACTCGGCGTCGCCGTGGTCCAAAGCGAGCTCCTTGAACAGCTTGGCCGCCTCACTTTCCAGATCCTAATATGGATTTGAAGTCAGAATATGAATGGGAATATAAACATGTAATCATGTGATCAGTAAGGATAGATGAACAGATGCACCTACATGAAAGAACCCTACGACAGCGATGTGATGGGAGTCGATGAACTGAGCTGCAGAGTCGACTGCGTGGAGCAGCGGAGCGCCGGGGCCCGAACGCCGTTTCATCCACCCGATGATTCCCTCCGCTGACCTCTTCCCTTCGTGCACAAACACAAACAACCACGGGAACAATTAACTCATCACACTGTGACGACGAACACATTCACAAGAGATACACACACCTAAAACACATTAAAGGGAAGCTTCAACATTCTTTGAAATACATTTGTTTTCCACTGGTGGCTCATAAAATAACAAAAAAAATATATATTTGTACCAATTCCAGTCCTGATCATCCATTCCAAACAGACATTTATTTATAATCTTAACCCTTAAATGCAACGGCGAGGAAAACACGTAAAAATGTACATGATTGTATTCAGTAATGGTCATGTGATCAAAAAGTGTGATTTTAATGGGTTTCAATTGGGAGTATCTGTAATTAATACACACTTATTAAAGCAGCTGAGGTTGAAGTGTTGAAAGAAAAAAACCTCACACCCTTGCAGAGCAGTTTCCCTGTTTCCACACTTTATGCTAAGCTAAAATAAGCTAAGCTAATCAACTTATCAAACATGATTACTTTACTCTATTACTCTAGAATGTACATGTGCTTACATCATCAGTAACTGTACCCTGAGTGTGTGTGTGTGTGTGTGTTTACCACTGTAGTCCACGTGCTTCTTGCGGTCTCCGTCTATGAACAGCTTCAGAACGGGGAAGCCTTGGACCTCGAACTCCGTGGACAGCTCCATCTCGTCGACGGCGTTCACTTTGGCCAACCGCATCGCCGACCCCTCCTCCTTCAGCTTGGCAGCGATCTCAGCGTAAACCGGCTCCAGCTTCTTACAGTGGCTACACCAGGGGGCATCTAAGAAACAAACATGGAGGGTAATCACCTCATACAACATGATACTGGAAACCAGTGAGCAGACCTGCAGATACTCCACAGGCCTCCATTCTGTTCTGTTTTTTACTTTCACATGCAAAGATGCAAAGATCATGGAAATGAGCTGCTGAGAGCAGCCTTTCTTCCACTCAGCGCTCAGCTCCTCTGTGGGAGAGTTGAACCCAGACAGCATCTGGACAGGAGAGGCCACGTGTCGGCGTGATAACGGCCTTCTCTCGGGCCGGACACATGCAAAAACAGACCTTTACACCGAGATAAACCCTAAACTCACGGTGCACTCGCGAGTTATTCCTGAAGCTTTGGGTTGTTCCTCTCCATCATCGCCAGCTTCATTTTACCATCTGTGTTCCCAACAATGTTTATTCTACTCTTTAATGTCTGCATGGTCTCTTATCTTATCACACAAGAAGTTTCATCCCAAAAAAAACCTCAAATGTGATGAAATTATTTGAGCCCAAATGAGGAAATGACTTACAGAACTTCACGAGTAGATATTGATTCTCGCTGAGGGCTCTGGCAAAGTTGTTGATGTGGAGGATCATCACGTTCTCCTCCTCCTCGATCTCCGTTGTTTTCTCTTTCTTCGGGGGCTCCTCAGCTTCCTCCTCCTCCTCCGTCACCTCCTCCTGCGCCTCCTCTTGGGGGTCAGCGGCCCGGCTGCAGGAGGCCCACATCAGCAGGCCCAGCAGAGCGAGGGACAGAAGCGTGTGCGTCCTCATGTCTGACTGCTCGGTACGACAGCCTTCAACACACGCGTCACCTCAAGTTTCCAGCTTTATGTGTCTAACATCCATGTGTGTCAAAATGTTACTGGCCTTCCCTCTCATCCAATCAGATTTGACGCCTGCAGGTGACTCTTTCCTGTCTGAACCAATAAGATGCTGCCCTGTAGATTCAGACTAGTGAAGGCATCGTGAACTCCTTCTTCATAATTCCCTTGATTATTCTCTTTATTGTGTATTTAGCTTTAGACAGATGGTAGCAGCATGTACATGTGTACCGTTTCCCCTCTGGGCCTTATCTCACCCTCATTTACATACAAACTGTAGGGACACAGTAGTAATGTGTCTTATTCGCTCTTATCTCTCTATTTATATATAAAAAAAAGTAAAACTTGTTCAACCTCGTCACACCCTTCTGTTCCTGTTTAAAGAAGTAAATCCAGACCTGAGGGCCCTTTGAGAGGAGAACCGTCGGCTGCTCCAGCAGAGTGTTGAGCTTTTTGCTGACTGCTCCAAAACAAAGGAGGTCAAATTAGTTTTCAACAAAACTGTTGACAAAATATTCTGATCACATGGTTAGCCGGTCATCACATGATCTTCCTATGCATTTTAAGGATTTCTTGTGGAGAAATTAACTTTTAAGGAGCCAATACTCTCATCAAGTAATTTCTGTCTATGATCAATCCCATGAAACCAGTTTATTCAATAAAATAAAGATTTTTTTGAGAATCTGGAAACATGAAAACATTAGGAGTGCTATTTGTGCAGCTGCAAACATAACTCCACTGTAAGAAATACTGAGATTACTGATTAAAAACTGGTTGAAAATGGAATTTTTCCATTTCTTCTTATACATTACAAACTTAAAGGGATACTCCATGAAGTGCACTGGTCCAGCTCTGATCTAGGACCTCTCTGCTGTTGATTCTCTACTTAAAAATGCCCTGAAAAGTGCTTTACTAAATTGCTATTTTTAAAAATAACAATTTAGTAACGAGAGTTGGGGGATTATTTAAAGAGTCACCTCTCGGGTGGAAGGTTTAAAGCCGTTTCACCTCTGACCACACCTCGCTTCACCACAGTGATGTCATCATGTACCCAAGTACACCAGTGCATCACTGCCGTAAGGACGTCAAACCACTAGAGGTCGGCAAACACCAAAACCGAGAAAAGAACAAAGCAAAGAACACATAAATGATGGAAACTGTGCTCAACACAAAGTTTGCCTGTGTTTATTAAACTTGTATGTACGAGTATCCATGGGAACAGACGTGAATGAAGCTGTGAGGTGTCGAGGTCAGTGCTGCAGGTGTGTGTTTTCTGTAGTATCCATCAGAGTGGGAACAGACGTGAATGAAGCTGTGAGGTGTCGAGGTCAGTGCTGCAGGTGTGTGTTTTCTGTAGTATCCATCAGAGTGGGAACAGACGTGAATGAAGCTGCTGTCGAGGTCAGGTGTGTGTTTTCTGTCAGTGTGTGTGTGAGCTCTGGGTTCGGGTCCCAGTTGGCCAGCAAGTCACTGAAGTCGGGCTGAGTGCCGTCGAGGGCGTGCGTGCTTTGGCGTGGCAGCGGGTTGTAGTGCATGTGTGCGTGGGCGTCGCCGTGGGCGTCGCCCTGCGGCGGCGCCTCACTGTTCGTGTGCGTGACGTCGGACTCGTTGCTGAAACTGACCAGAGAGCAGCAGGGGATGGGCTCGGTCCAGAAGCTGAGCGGGAGATGGCGCTTGCTCATCGGCCTGCTGCGTGCCTGACTCGGCCCCTGGTGGTGGAACAGTTCGGCTAAGGGCCCCAAACCGCTGTTGCCCTTAGCAACCACGACCCCTTTCCCATCGGCACAAGTCACCGAGCTGCTTTCTGGTTCCTCCAGACTTCCCGCTCTTGCAATCTTCAGCAGGTCGTCATAGTAACGCAGACGGCCACTGGTTGTGACGGAGACCGAGTCACTGTAAATGTCACATGACACCGGACCGAAAAAGCGCTGCACATCGAGGCTGATGACATCAGCAAACCTCAGCAGCTGCTTGGTCACATCCAACGTGTAGCTGGCGGGATTTAAGAAAACCTCCAAACCGTCCTCCTCTTCCTCCTCCTGAGCTTCGGATTCTTCATCCTCCTCCTCCTCCTCCTCCTGTTCTTCCTCGTCTTCCCTCGGCTCTGGCCTCTCCTCCAGCATCTCCACATCTCCGTCGTCCTCGTTGCACGGAGAGCGCTGGAAGGTCAGGGGGAAGTAGGCGGGAGTCGGCGCCTGGACCAGGAAGTGTCTGATGACGCCCGCTGCCATGGTGGATCCTTAACGCTGGAGAAGATGGAAGAATGGAACAGGAGTTTGATTTGTTGGCAATTTAAGATATTTAAATGTGTTGGAAAAGAACATTTGTATTACCTTAGCTGCAGGTTCAGGTGAGGAGAGGGTCCTGGGTCACGATGGAGCCACTTTTCCACAAGTGTGTGTGTTAATGCTGGACCGCCGGGATCGTCACCGTATATATACCTCCGCACACGGCTGCAGACGTGTGTGTGTGTGTGTGTGTGTGTCTCCCGTCGGATGAGGCAGCTTCCAGAACAAATATTTGCATGCCGATTGGTCAAACACTCTTTATTTACTTTATCACTGGGCAACCAGGGAGGGGGTCCGAGGCTAATGGATCCTCTGCTAGGGGATGATGGAGAGTATTTATACACGCACACAAACATCATTGCTTTTCCCCCGGCCCTGATATCAGGCTAGTTAAAGGATGAAAGAGCATGAAATCAAATCATATGCTGTTTTGACTTCTAAAGGGGAGCACTCTGAACCGACCTGCTGGGATTCTCTTTTAAAGTGGGACGACATCAAACTCACAAGAACCACGTCAACCTTCCCTGCCGTTCCTCGTCTTGGAGCCGACCGACTCGCTCAATGAATAAAATAAGTTGAAAAGAAACGGCTGTTGGAAGGCAGACGCAGGTGTCAGGTGATCAGGTGAACAAAGTGCCCTCGAGCATCAAACCGATAAACAGATGAGGTCTCTTGGCAGAGCTGCTTGCATTAATTAATCAAGCCCATAGAAATATTTTAATAAACATTACCCAGACTGGGATATACAGTGCTTTTGTTGGGGACTACTTCCTGTCATGGATTAATACACATTCGGTGAGTTTTTACAGCAGTGGTGTGTGTGTGTGTGTGTGTGTGGGATCCATGTTTTTAGTAATAAAAGAACAAACAGTTTTACTTTCTGCTCTACGATGCAGAGGAACACATTTCATCAGGCGTAACACAGAATACGGTAAACTTATGTCTCGTTACTGGATGTGCAACAATTAAGAGCATAATGATCAAGAAAGCAATGATTCGATGATTAAGTCCTGCACTTCAGCAGGTTTTACCGACCGTCCCAGACATCTGTAACTGTTTATATGTTAGTGTGTGTGTGTGTGTGTGTGTGTGTGTGTGTGTGTGTGTGTGTGTGTGTGTTATCAGACACCCTGACTCCCCTGGCCTGCCTGTCATCAGTAACCAGGCTTCTGTGTTGATTTTAGGACTAAAGATCAATAGCGGCAATATGTCAGCTCTCAAGAGCCTGACAATGAATTACACACGCTTTTAGGCACACAAGCACGTGAACAAACACACACACACACACACACACACACACACACACACACACACACACACACACACACACACACACACACACACACACACACACACACACACACACACACACACACACACACACACACACACACACGAAGAAACAAGAAACTTGAAACTTTCACATTAATGAACATTTTGCTGATTACATTTGAATTCAATAAAACTGTCCGGACAGTAACATGGAGGTTTGAGCAGCTGTAAAGCCTCCGAGTGAATCAGAAGGATCGGCTACATCCTGTAAACATACACACACACCCCACCCACCTCCCCATGGCCCGGGTACATGCATGCAGCACGTTCTTCACTAGAAAAACAACTTAATCCCATCAGCAGGAGTACAGAAATGTTAGTTTTAGGAGGCAGGATTGGCTGGTGAAACCTGCACGGGATAATCAGTTTAAAGAGTGAAGAGATGGAGGGAACAAATATGGAGGACGCACAATTAATGACATTGATATTTTACTGAGACAAACGATTCTTGACATTTTGCCACATTCATCCAACTGAAAGGCTCTCAAAAGTTATATATTGTGTATTTTATTTATATACATACACACAAATACACATAAACAGGCCCAAGTTACGCCACAATTAATTCTTGATTTTTCTGATTTGTTTTCTAAGTAAAATTCATCCTAATAATTTGAGAACATAGTGAAATCATTCAGCAATCAACGATCATTAAATTATCTGAAGAAAACACACACACATTGATCCAACTGAAAAGTGACACTAAAAGCTTAAAAAACTTAAAAGGCATCACTGTCAACCGATTCACGTTCCCCGTCATCCGTCTCCGGCCTTTTAATCGCCGTCCTCAAGCTGTCCCAGAACCTGGGGATCCGCCCGTCTTCGTCAGGCCACTCCAGGTACGTCCTGGAGTTCATCATCCTCCGCAGCTTGCAGAACTTTTTGGGGACGGTGTCTTTGTCGATGGGCTCCAGCAGAATGAGCACGACCGTGTCGTCGTTGTGGTCGAACAGTCTAAAGTGGGTGTAGTCCAGCTCGTACTTGCACCACTCGCTGGTGACAAAATGCCGCGAGAGGATGAACAGCGTCCGGTGACTCTTCTCTATGGCGTCCATGATGTTGTCCAAGATCCAGCTTCCGGGAAGGAAGTCTCTCTTGTGGAGGCAGAGCCGGAGAGGAGGCTCGGCCTGCTCCAGCTCCGGCACCAGATGTGCCTCGACCCAGCCGGAGTCCATTTCACTGTAGGACACGAAGGCGTCGTACTCTAGCTTTCCCTTTTTTAGTTTTGGCTTCCTCTTGGCTCTGAGCCAGGCCCAGGTCATCTTCAAATACCACATTACGCTGAACTTGTAACACAAACCCACGCCGAGCAGAATCACCATCAGGATCCCCGCACAGACCAAAGAGAACGCCAAAGCCGTGTGGCATTCAAACACCGACAACGCCACGTCCGCTGCGCTCTCCCCTCTCACGGCGTCGGGGGAGTCGCACACGTACATCTCCAACTCGTCAGCAATCGTGACCCTTTGATTCGCCAAGCCGCTCGTCATGAACGCTACAAAGTCACACGAGCAGATGTACTTGTCAGAGTTAGCCTCCAGACTGCTCAGGTTGTTAAAACTATCGAGCTCTTTGCTGCCGAACGTCAGCAGGTCATTGTTTTGGATGGAGAGGAACGTCAGATGAGGGTATAGAACCCCGCGGGGAAAAGTGCCGATCTTGTTGCCGTGGATGTGCAACTCTGTGAGAAAAGGCAATTCGACATTGAACACCGTCAAGTCGTTGTTGGACAGATCGAGGACGCGTAAACTTGCGGGCAAACAGGCGGTCGCTTCTGCTAGAAAAGTCGATGAAAGGTTTAAGAACCGGAGATTAGGCGGCCAGTGGCAAGTCTCGGGCATGCTTTTAAAAACGTTTCCGCTCATGTCGAGGTTTTCCAGCTTATCAAGTTTGGTGAAGAGCCGGCTGTTGATGGTATGCAGGTTGTTCCTGCTGATGTTGAGGGTTTGCAGACTCCAGAGACCGCCTTTGCCGTTGCACATCATCTCGCTAAGGAAGGGATCATTGAGCAAGTTGCCGCTGACGTCCAAGAAATCCAGATTTGAGAAATCGTTAGCGGAGTCACAAGGTATGACGAACATCCTGCAGTTCAGCACGGACACCTTTCGCAAAGTGCTCAACAAAGGTTCCAGGAACAAGAGGGCTGGGAAGCTGTAAAACTGAGGGACCTGAATGTTTTTTAAGACGACAGCCTCCAAGCGGTCCAAGCGTGGGGATGTGAATTCACCCAGAGGAGTTAATATCAACGTGGTATCTTCAAATGCCACCATAGTTATATTTGAGCCAGACATGACATTCAGAAATGCCATAGAAGCTGTTAGGGTCATTGTAACATCTTTAAAAATGATCCTTGTGGCTCCGCCGTCGTAGGCCTTTCTAAATGGGGACATTTGATACGCTAAGAAGAACCTTGTGTTAGCGAATATCAGAGTTGTGTTTGGGTGTACAACATCAGACAGTACAGCTCTTACAAGTGCTTGATTACTCAAAAATGGATCTTTCAGACCGAGCGTAACATATTTGAGTGGCCCAATTTGTTTCAAACTCCCTGGTGCGTAGTGTTTCAGTCTCCTTCCATCAAAAACAACCTCTTCAAGACCGCCGAGGCCAGAAAAGGCCCCTTTTGTGACAGATGTAAGTTTCGGTCCTCCAAAACGGAGGGTCTTTAATCTGGTCAGTGTCTTGAAGGGATTGTCTGGACCCAATGTCACATATTTGTTCCCCAAAAGATTCAAGTGCTGAAGAAGGGAATGGTTTGAAAACCAGCCGGCAGACAACGTCTCCAGTCTGTTTGAGGACAAGTCCAATTTCTCCAAACGAGTCAGTGGGGCAAACGCTTGTTCCTCGATCGTTTCGATTCTGTTGTTGTTTAAGATCAGCGAGCGTAAACCGGCGAATGAAAGGAAGTCATCTCCCGCTATCGTCTGCAGACTGTTGAATGAGAGGTCGAGTTCAGTGACGGCGTTCGAGGGCGCTGCAGGGACCGCCGTCAGGTTCTGCCTCGAGCAGTCGCAGGACTTCCGTTTACAGCCGCGACACGGCGGTCCGACCAGCGAGAAGCTTCGCTGCATCAGAAGCAGGAAAACCGGGAGAAACGTTGGGATTCTCATCTTCAGGTCCTGTGAGACACAAACAAAGAAAACCAACCGTCAGGCCGTTTCCTGCAACGCAATCTAAGAATAAATAACTAATAGTGACAATGCAGTCACATTTATCAAACTTCCCATACATCTACAATAAAACATTAAATATATGACTTCCTTTAGGCATTTTGGTCATTTTAACAGAGGACATTTTTTTCTGGGGAAGTAGTTGCATTTAACGCATAAAAGAGAATGTTTTATTTGATTTTCCATCGCAGAGACTTTGACCTGTCATAGTAGGAAAAGCACAGATGCTACTAGCAACATTAATGGTTCTGTTCCATTCAAGTGTCCCAGACAGTGAGCCTAAATGGAATCCAGCCATCATTCATTTTATCATTTATACCTGTGCTTTTCCTACTGTGAAAAAATTAAAAGTAATCAAAATTACTTCCAGGAAAAACGCCTATTATCATATAGTATACGCCAATTATATCAACTGACAAGATTGTGTTTCCAATTCTAGTTATTGTTCAAATAAGCCAAGCTGCAAACTTTGTAAGTAAGCCCCCCACTATGCTGTCCTTATCTACGTTTAATTATTATGAATAGCACATTAATCTAAAATGGCAACACGCATGTATCACAGGTGTCCGGTTACGAGATAATAGCCAAGGAAAATAGGGAATTCAATGTGGTCATGGCATAAAATAACATATACAACAACAAAAAATATATGCATTATTTAAATTTGCACTCAATGCAAATGTATGCAAACAATGTGGAAATGGAATTGTTTTATTTTGCATTTACAAAAGAAATGCGATCATGTACATTATTTTAGTTGTTTTTAACAAATGAGTTAAACACATTAAATGTATCAGCTTGTAATAGCTCTTTAAACATTAACAGCGTATTCTATAATAAAACACTGAAAAGTAAATTCTTACTGCTGCAAAAACTGTAAAACGTGATAAAGGAAAATAAGAGTGAAAATACCTTGCTGTGTTTCGGCGTCTCACTTGCAGTTGAAATCTCCTCTTCTTCTTCGGGGTGGCATGACAGAATGATTTATTCACAGATTCATGTTTCCCTCATCATCAAGTTTACTTCCCCATGTCTCTAAATACATTCGTCTTATGAAATAGAGCAACAGAACGCTGCCTTTTTAAATTGACAAAATATGGAGAACTAACGGCCAGTTTGCTCATCCATCATCATATCTTACATTTAAGGGGAAATCCAGTCTTCTATTTCACACTTAAAAATAATTTTTGAGGAATTATTATTTTTTTTTTTTAAACAGGGGCTTTCTGCAGGCAGATACTTCTGAGAAACACTGGTTGAATTATCCTATTAGGCATTTGTGTGAGATTGTCATTATTAGCATGTGAATTATTGGTTTATGGCAAAAAAAAAAAACTGTTTTGTGAGGTCACAGTGACCTCTGACCCCCCATATTCTAACCAGTTCATCCTTGAGCCCAAGCAGACATTTGTGCCAAATTGAAATAAGTTCCTGAGATGTCACATTCATGAAAATGGGACGGACGGAGAGCATCATGTCGTCGGCGTGGAGGCGTAAATGATGCAATGCGTGGACCAGCAGAACATCTTTTAGCATGCAGGGCCGCCTGCGTCAGGAACATTAAACCTTTATTCTGTGGAAAATAAAGCTGGAGATGAAACATCAATGAACACGGGGGCTCTGATGGGTGATTGAACTAGTTAAAGATGGAGGCTCAGAAATAAAGACGTCGGTTAAGGGATATTAAAGTTACGTTAAATCCTACATTACGTAATTAAAGAAAACCTGTTTAAGTACAAAACCTTTTTTTATTTTCTATGATCAAAACTGCAAAACATCTAGAAAAATATACAACAAATGCTTAACCTTTCACAACATTTAACATTTGAAAATGGGAACATAAAAGAGAAGGAATATTCACATTTTCCCCATTAATGATAAAAGAACATTCATTTTTATTTCCTTTTCTTTTACATATCAATGTTTTATACGTTTGCGATTCTTGTTAAGGTCTGCTGCTTCGTGTGTTTAGGTTTTAAACGTCTCCACAGTAGCCGGAGTCGTTGGAGAGCTGCGAGTTGGAGCTGCGGTTGGAGGAAGAGTTCCATATGTCCAGGTTCATGTGCGGGCCGAAGGGGTTGAAGCCGGAGTACTGGAGGGGCGCACAGCTGCCCTCCGGCTCCCGGGTGAAGGGAGAGCGAGGCGGGGTGACCGGGGACACCGGGGACATTGGGGCCGACCGCTCCGGTTGGAAGTGGCTCTGATAGGGCTCGCTCTGGGGGGTCCAGATGGACCCGAACAGACTGGACATGGGGGACAGGCTGCGGGTTCCCGAGAAGTAAGGCTGGGGGGGCGGAGAGAGAGACGATGTTAGCCATTCATCCACTACTCCTGAAACATTGCTGCTTTGAGTGCTGTCCAAAGACATATCCCACTGAACTCCGCTGCCATCGGCTGATTGGCTGCCTGCAGTGATGACCTCGCTGTCACTTCTCTGATTCTTTAATCTCATTCTCTTTTTCCACATCAAATAAAATGTGCTGTAGCTTCTCTCCATCCTCAGCAGCAACAACAACAACAACAACAACAACAACAAAAAGAAAACAAATCTCTGAGGATGCATGCCGTTTAGCAGCATCGTCCCGTTAGATTCCAGCTTTGCCTTTCCCGTTTCTACACTGTGACACTTTCAAATGGCAAAAAAGCCACGAAATACAGTGATTTTAAATCAAAAACATCCAAGCCTTGGAACTTGCCTACAGAACCCAAACATGCAAGAGCACAAAAATACTTTCCTTTACGTGCTGCTTGTCACATTAAAGCATGTTTTCGTGCAGTTTTGAATAGAAGTACTGTGTGTTTTTACACTATCAACACAGATATGTACATCGACAGTCTAGTGTTTTAATTGATTTGCCTCGGGTGCACTGTGGAGTCGGTATGACTGTTTTTAATGCCATGCTAATTAGAACGATTGACTTGCGCTAGCCATAGCACAAGTGAACTCGGCAACTAGAAGAACTGAATGAAATTTCTTGAAAACGTCTCCAGACGTCTCGAACACACCGGCTGAGTTGGAAAATAGGTCTTATGTCCAAAATTCCGAACTACCCCTTTAAAGTGCACAAAACTGCATGATTGACAGCTGTAGAAAAGGAGAAGACGCTAACAAAAGCTGACTGCTGTTCCTCATTCCGTCTTTACTGAGGAGAGAGTGATGAGACAACACGAGCTGATGACTTCCTCTCCGGGAAGGAAGCCATCTGTGCCCTTTGTGTGGACTGTTCCCAGAACCACAACCACAACAGGGAACATCCACTTTCACATCACATCTCTGGGGTTACCATGTCTCCCACTGAGACCTGGTCTCCCACTGAGACCTGGTCTCTCACTGAGACCTGGTCTCAGAATGACAACCACAGGAGAGAACATCCACTTTTACATTTATCTGGGTGTTACCATTGGCATCCCAGTGCAACGTAGCAGGTTAACAAGGATCTAAACTGGTCATAGAAACCTGGTCTCTCACAGAAACCTGGTCTCTCACTGAGACCTGGTCTCTCACTGAGACTCTCTCACTGGCCCTGGTCTCTCACAGAGACCTGGCCTGATAATGTTTCTGGAATTCTTGCAACAACAACTACAGTGTGATGCATGCAGGACCTGGTCTCTCACCGAGACCTGGTCTCTCACCGAGACCTGGTCTCTCACCGAGACCTGGTCTCTCACTGAGACCTGGTCTCTCACTGAGACCTGGTCTCTCTTAGAGTGTGATGCATGCGGGGCCGCGGTTACATAGTAACCATCAGTTGTGTCAGCAGCTGTACTTCCTCATTACTGACGCCCGTGTCATTTCCATATTTAAGTGCTACAGTAGCACCAGTTTATTTAATATTATTATCATCACTGTGACCCCTCACCTTGCTGCCCACGCAGGCTGCCGTGTCCCAGGTCGAGGGGGATTCCTGAGGCTGCTCCTCACTCCAGCTGGTCTGGTTGCCGTGTGCATGCTGGGCCTCCTGGCTGGGAAAACCACTGGGAAACGTCCCATTACCTACAACATGATGGAAACAAGCAGAGTCAATGCTAGCTCCAGTAACATTGTTGAGAGTGTGAAAGGAATATTAATTAACTATGAGAACGCTGCATGTCACGTACCTATGTACTTGCTTTCCTCGCTGTAGGTGTAGGGACTGTTGCAATGGCTGTTGGCACTAGTCCAAGTGAACCTGCAGGAAACAAGGACACATTTGATCCCTCACATTTAACAACTGCAACACAAAAGGCACATTCATGCAGGGGAGGACATTATTCAAAATGTAAATAAGTTATTTGTTTGCAGTGAGGAAGGTTGTTTGGACAGAGGTGTGATGTGGCATTTAATGGAGTTTTCAGAGGATTGCACACTTATCACGGCATCAATTTTCTGCCCAGCTTTTTACCACTTCTTCTATGATTTGATGGGAAGTATGGGTCCACAAAACACAGTCTAGCGTCCAATCATGAGTGCAAATGCAGTGGAGAACGGGGTAGATAGGAAAACAATAAGATATATACAGTATGAACAGATGCAGTAGACTAGATTATGAATTTGTGATTAACAATGAGCCCTTTCACATTACAGATCATCATTTTCTACACCCTTCATATAAAACTAGTGATTTTTAGAGGTGAAATGTGCAGTCCAACACCTACCCATTGTATGAGGCCGTGGTTGCAGGCTGAGGTATGTAGGGCAGAGCTTCGGTGGTGTTGTATCTGAACTCATTGGTGAGGGGGATGGAAGGAGCCGACCACGTCTCCTCAGGCAGATACTGACCCGTCAGGTCTGTGGGAGCAAACAACAACCTTCCATAAGACATCAGACGTACTGAAGAAATCCTTCTTATTGGAGACACGTACATTTAAGCAGAAGTACACATGTATATGGTTATGTCTTTACCCATGTTCCGCTCTACTCCTGCAGCAACAGCAGCAAAACTCGGGGCGAAGCTGGACGCTGGAGGGTCGGGGCTTTGGCACATTTCTTTACGGTACAAACTGTTCATGCTAAACAGGGAACACATAAAAACACAAGTTTTAAGAGTTTCAAGTTCATTATGTACATTTTTTATTGACATTTCTATTCAATAAAAGTGCTTGGTACAATCCAAACGTGAAATAGAGTTCACATTCGCTTCTTTCAACCACATTTTGACCACACACACACACACACACACACACACACACACACACACACACACACACACACACACACACACACACACACACACACACACACACACACACACACACACACACACACACACACACACACACACACACACACACACACACACACACACACACACACACACACACAAGTAGTATAAGAGCAGATTTCTGTGGAGGATCATACAAGCAGGATACCTGAGAGCCTTGTAGTTTGTATTCATGGTCTGGTAGCAGTCTCTGTCTACTGGGTAGACCCCGTACTGCATGGAGTCCCCTGGAAACCAACAACACAAAAATCCGTTTGCACAAATGTCAAAGACTCCAGCGAGTGTGTTTTTGTTGTTGGAATGGTATTGAAGTGAATACTTGATGAATGGTTGTGGTTTTCCTACATACAGTAGTGCACCAGTGTGCCTTACTTTTTCTCGATGAGGTAGTGCAGGCATGTGTTCGGGCGTCTTTGTCTCCCTCCACGCTGCTGGCGCTGCTCCAGCTGCCCCAGCTCCCTCTGCTGGCCCTCACGCTGCCCGACGAGCTGCCGGAGTCCGAGCCCGACTCGCACACGCCCCCGCCACGCCGCTCTGTGGCGCACTTCCGCCGAGGACGAGAAGGACACACACCTGCTGGACATCAACGAGGCCAGCAGAGATGAATATCTGGAGCTCAGGTTGTTTAGCAGCGCTGTGACAGATGAGGAGGACTCACCGCTCTGTTTGAGGGGGCTCTCCACACTCAGTCCAGGCTTTAGTGCTTCCGACTTGGAGGTGTTGCAGCAGCGGTTCCTGTTGCGGGGTCCACTGACCATACGCTCCCCCATCTTCCAATCAGGTTCCTTCTCCCTTTCTGGCATCACCACCACGTTGTGCTCAGGAGCACTAGGGCAGCAATCAGAAATAACGATGAAACATCCCATCTTACCGTTTGGTGCGTTATGACACTTTATACTGTTTTCACCAATCATGATATTTTACTCTGGAATATCAGAATCAAGGTGAAGTGAGGTCTACCTGGAGACATTTTCTGCCTTCCTGCGACTCCTTTTTCCCTTATTATTTCCTGATGCAGTGCCAGTCTCTGCGCTCTGTGCTTTCTTTTTCTGGCCTTTGCCATCTTCTCTCAGCTATAGAAGGAAGGAAATAAAGTAGTTAGTAACGTTTCTTTGTAATGAAAGAAAGAAGTGTAACTGAATACAGACATTCTTCCTTACCTCCATTTCAGAGCTGTCCCTTTTCTCAGAGCTGATCTTCTCTGCATAGTGCTCAGTGCAGCTCTTCTCCACGGGAATGCACACCAACAGGCCGGGTCTCGGTCCTGGACCCACTGTGACGTTATCTGGGAAACCAGCAGGCGTTTCCATGGGAAACAAAACTGCTGCTGGCGCTCTCTCTTCTATAGTGCTGTGGGGGTCTTCCTTAAAGTCTGTGGATGTCTTTTTATCCAGCTCACTGATGAAAGCCGGCTCGTTGTTGTTGCAGACATCGGGGTCTGGGGTCAGAGGAGCATCCGGGGTCAGGTCCTCATGCTCTTCATCCATCAGCACAGCATCGGGTGCTGCTGTGGACGAACTGGACTTGTATTTGGTGTAATAGAGTGACACTTTGTGCTTCTTTTGTTGTTGGGGCGGGGTGGTTAAGGAGCCTCTCTTGGAGGAGGACTGAGGACGAGGGACGGGGCTGTTGGCCAAGGCCGGAGAGCCACGCCCCTTACCTTTGTCTGAGGTGTGACAGATGTCCACATAGCTCTTACAGCTGCCCTTTGCCTTACTGCACAAACAAGACACAAACATGACACACATAAGGATTTTTAATCCACTTTACGCAAAGAGTTAACAGCCTTACACGGTGCCTACAAACTGAAAAACATCGGACATACTTGACTCCATTGGGTGCAATGTTATTGACGGGGCCGTTATCCCGGGAAAGGACAGAGTTGTGGTTGCTCCGTATGCTGGGTGAAGAGAACTCACTCAGGATATACTGGGCCTGATGGAAGGCCATCAGACACACTCCAAACAGGGAGAAGCTGAAACAAAAACAGATCCAACACACAATGTGTTACACCTCTGACACACACCTAGAAACGGTGTAGTGCGTACTTGTATTTCAAGTTACTACTAGAGCGTGTTTACATGCTTTAATGCTGAAAAAAAGCTAAAGAAAAGCATAATAGGTCCTCTTAAGAAATTCTTCCAGGCATTCCTGGAATATCAAGTTCATGAGAATGGGACAGACGGACCTCAGGACAGACGGAAACGTATCATATATTAATAATGCCTCCAGCCACAGGTCTTGCTGGCGCGTAAGCATAAAAAAAGCCTGTGGAAGAGAAAGGCAATGACGGAACCACCAACCATGTGAAGACGAGGGTGACCATCCAGAAGGTTTCCTCCCAGCTGGGACCAGGAACCACCTGAGCACAGAGAGGCAGCATGTGGTGCGGCAGCGTCACATTGAGGGTGAACGGGAACGAGGTGCCACGTGATGTCACCAGGGTGAGGTCCCGGATCACCCAGGAGGAGGTGAAGTCTGGGGTGAAGCTGTGGACACAGAAAGGTAAAGACGGTCAGAAAACACTGAAACAGATGTGGTTGAATAATTAATAAGCATGTCCTGTAAACCAATGACACTGAAGTTCTACTTACGCGATGGTGATCTCAGAGGAGGTGTTGTGGTCCAGGCTGAAGGGGCGACACTGCAGGACCTCAAAGCCAAATCCCTGACACTTATACCCATTAATATTCATCGACATGACTGTCAGAGGAAGCTCTCCTGCATTCTCCACCCTGAAACTCTTTCTGATGGCGAAAAGCGGCTTGTTGGTGCGCAGGCCTAGGAGTGACAAACACATGTGTTTTATTTCTAACCAATAAGCTGTGTTAGTTAACAGTCATGCTGAGACACTTAACCCCAATATCAAAAACACATATTTTTCCTCTTACAGGTGCACATCAATCTATGTTTTTTGGTGGGATTTGCAGTTTGAGATATCTGCCACAGAGATGCCTGCTTTCTCTCATATATAAATGAACTATATATATATATAAATATATATATACCGGTAAATACTCAAGATATTCCACAGACCTGGTTGTGAACATATTTGTACAGCCAAAACTACGCAACTCACACCGAAACAATCTAGATTGATAAATAGCACTACAGGTAGGTGGGAGCGTGTGTATTAACTGTCCCTTTAAGTTTAAAGATGAACCTCACCATCACGACACTCCATCAGAGTTGACTGAGGAACGTTGAAGCGCAGCGAGGCTCCGAGGCCGGGCAGTTTGCCTCCGATTCTGAGCAGCTCTTTGGCCCCGTGGCCCTGCACCGTCATCATGTCGAACACAGTAAGGTTGTTCCTGAAACAGTTTAGAAAGACAAACTAAAGCCCACGTTTCACAGAACCTAGCACTCAACATGCTTCCCTAATTCATATCATTCATGTGAACATTGATGGGTGATTTTGACTTGTTTGTCAGTGTGAAAATAACACAGACTCATCCTTCTAGTGTGAATCTTACCTGATGATGAGAATGGTGGTGGTGGGTTTGTGTTCCGTGGGAGTAAAGACCACAGCAACCTCTCTGGCCTCCCAGGGCTGCAGCAGCAGACGCAGGACTCCAGTCCCGTCCTGCACGGTCCCACCCGCCTGCACACAAACACACGGAAACAAAGCCAGCAGGGTAAGCAAGAGTTAGATACGCATTACATATTGGGAGCCACAACTTTATTTCCCAGGAGGATTCTCTGGACTTACTTTCGGGGGAGAAGCCAACAGAGAAAACGCCGTGGTGCTGATGTTGACAGAAAGGGGGCTAATATTAAACCTGCCGATCAGAATAGAGACAACAGTTTGAGTTATCGAAAATGATACAATAATTCTATAATATCAAAAATACACTTCAACGGCATACCATTTGTTCAGGAGGTCCAGAGCCTCCAGGGGGGCCGGGTACAGGGCCAGGATACGGATCTCCACAGAAACCACTGAAGAGGAAGGATTCTTCAGCATGAACGTCTTCACCTGTGACAAATACAAACAAATGTGTTTTCTTTTGTAGCAGACAACATGTAAACTAAAAAAACACATACAGACGCATTGCCCACCTTGCTCTCGTTGACAGGTGTAGCACTAAAGTCCAGAGGGAAGGACGTCTCTACCGGGAGTCTGGGCCACCTGACAAGACAAATGTACTTATTGTAAGTCGCTTTGGACAAAAGCTTCTGCTAAATGACCTAAATGTAAATGTAAGACAAAATGATTAAAAAGGTGTGAATGAAATGATGGTTTACCAAACACACAACGGCATGAAAAAGTGCATTTAAGACTGACCTGCAAGACAGTTTGTCTTTGTGGTTCTGCCATCGAGAGCAGAGCTCAGCAGCCAGTTTGCCGTCTATGGCCCAAGACGAGGGGAAAAAGTCTGGGAGGAGGGAACGCTGCCACTCTGAATGACCTGATGGGGTCGCAGTTAAGAAAGAAATCAATAAATGAACCTTCATTGCAAAGAAAAATAACTAATAACCGTTTCTCTCACGCAACAGGTTGTGTCTCACCTGTTTCAGACAATCTGACAGGACAAGGTCGTCCACAGTCACGTTCAGTCTTTAACACCACTCCTCCCTGCTGACAGACACACCGGATATTACCACGTCTGACCCTGCATGCCGACTGGAAACCGCTTATAGGTGTCACGGTTACACTGAACTACTACATCAGTATTTTACCTTGAAATGAGAAGAATGGAAATAGAGGGGAATGTGCAGGGGTGTGCCCAGGCTGGTGTCCAGACTCAGGGTGAACACCTGGTTGATGGGCAGGGCCCTGCTGAGCAGCTGGAGGGACAGGACACGCCAGCAGCCCTGCTGAACCGTCAGCGGAGCACTGAAGTTCATCACCTGACAGAAGGGGGCAGCAGAGACAGTCGTGTAAAGTCCTGTCCTGAACCTCATGATAACAGAGTGAATGTACTTGGAATAGAGTAAGAGAACATTTAACGACATGACCATCTAATCAGATCTGCTTCCGATCATTACTCCAGGCAACAGTGCATACCTTCATTACTCCCTGCAGCTTCTGTGAGAGGCTGGCATTCATCACAGTGACGGGCAGGAGGAGGGAGTTTGTCAGCCACAGATCCACCTGGTTTGCATCTCGATGTTTCACCTGGAACAGGCTGAACAAATCTGCCATCATCCTGTCGTAGAAAGAAACAAACAATGCAATATTCACGTGTTAATGACTCTTCCCGAGCCTAGAAGTGTTTTCAACAATTCTGCATTGGACACATTGCATCACTCCTATGTGGACACCAGTCACACCTCAGACAAAAGGGAAGGGCGCGGCTCTCGAAGCCTTGGCCAACAGCCACAGATCCGCAATCATCCTCAAAGAGACTCATTAACCACGCCATCCAAACCACAAAAGAAACACGATTACACCAAATAGGTCAAGCTCATCCACGTCAGTGCCTCTGTGATGATGCATGAAGACCTAACCCTAATGGACTCATCTTCATCAGTACTTCCAGGTGCTCGTCACTAGCTACAGTCCAAAAGTTCATTCCTAAGGTTCGTTGGCAAAACGTGTGTGTGAAATGGCAAAATGTCTCGACATTACCTGTGTTTGATATGTAGTCCAGGGTAGCTGAATGTTGTCCGGTTTCCCAGAATTTTTAAACTGATATGATTCATGCATTTCCCTCCGTGGCCTGGCAATGAACCTGATATATGAAACAGAACTGTTGGTGATTCAAAGCAAACGGGATATTTGGGTCAAATGCCACCCCCATATTACGTGAATAGAGAAGAAAGTATCTGAATTGAGTATTCACCTCTGCAGGCAAGCGTAGCTACTTCAGTGAAGTTTTTTGCCTCTGGTCTCAGAAGAATCCGATTAAAATCCAGGCTCGCCTCCACTTTTGATAGCACCTGCATGTCCTGGGGAGGAAAATTATCTTGTCAAAGCCTATAAATTGAGACTTTTAATAGCCATAATATAGTAAAACAAAGAAAAAAGCCTCACCTTTACATAGAGATTCTTGCCGCCAGAATTTAACATATAAACACCTATTTTTGGTTCCCCTGTAAAAAAAGACAAAAAGAAAACATGTTAGCTCTTATAACAGTGTTCATATGCAGTGTGACTTACTAAATACATGGATAGATTTGTTGTTGTATGTGATCCTGTTACTTGTATTAATCTACATTTCCTGCTATGGAAAAGTCTCCTTTACATTCTTTCTATGTATAATATAACCTGCTGAAACACGCTTTCCAACGTCAGAGACAGATTTCCTGAGCAAAGCTTTGGTAAAAAGTGAAAATGAAAAATCAACCTCTATGTCCACATTGTCACTTTAACCAAAAGATCATATTATCGTTGGCCATCTGCTGCTGATAGAAGTAATACACTGTGATGTGGTTCAAGAACAAAGACAACCTGTGTGAGGGATCGTCACGATGAAAATGTTTGCAGAAATTAAACGCAGTCAAACCAATGCAGCTGATTTAATTTCATCTTTAGCTCAGGAAAGTGGAACTCCAGAGTCAAAGCAGACAAGATCAGAGAAAAAGGGTAAAACGGCTGAATGCAGTTTCAGAGAGTCGATCGAACTGTGCGGTTTATTTTAGAGACACGGTCACATTCCCACAGCTCATCTGCCTCCAGACTCCGGTCAAACAAACCCACCGAGTGCAGCCTGTCCAGCAGCGGGGGCCATCAGCAGCACCACGATGTGCTCGATGACGTAGGGCTTGAGCTTGTCCAGGTCAGTGGGCCGGTCACCATGGGCAGACAGATTAATCTGCAGACTGAGGCGCTCTTCACTCTGGAAGCAGGACCCCTGGGACGGGACAGGAAAGACACACCAGTCACGCACCGAACACAGGGACCAGCATGATGACAATGGAGGAGTCATGTGAGAATCAAGAAATTCAATACATGGGAACAGAGACCAACGGAGACGAAGGGCAATCTGTAGGAGTAAGGGATAAAAGAATGTATACATTTTGGAAAAGTTAATTATTTCCTTTACGGTGACAGCTGTCTGAGTAACCAGATACTGGCTTTACACTGACAGACAGGAACGAGCAGGCAGTATCTTACTACTGCCACCTCATACCCGATGACTAACACCCTCTTAAAGCTCACAAGTCAGTATCGGGAGAGGGCAAACCTCAAACCAGAGCTCGCCTCAGTGGGCGAATCGGCACTTGACGACCTGCAGACAGATGCCCTGCCTTGGTGCCATCGGGGCTCAACCATGCAATAACAAACCTAATCCCTTGATACCAAGCCTGCTGCTAACTTCCTGTTAGGCCCATCTAATCTGCGAGCAGCATCCACGCTGCCCAAAGGCCACTTCTCAATTATGTTAGCGAAGTCTTGAAAAAGAACAGAGTAGCAGGTGTCGATCTTGGACAAAAGCCAAAAGGTCACAGCTGGGAAACTCATGCAACACAACGCCGGGATGGCTTCAGTTTGGATAATTATGACAATATAGTTAGGTCGTCTGCAGCGGCGTCTTGCATCATGTGCATTGCGCCGCGTTAATTATAGCGTCTCTCGAAAAAGCAATTAAATTAAAAGTCTGGCAAGGGATGTCAGCGTCCTCAGGGGCTCTGGACGAGACAGACGGCGCTCCGATGACAAGCCCGGCTGCCTGTTTAAGTTGTAGCCTCGCTGGCCGACTGCTCAGAGGAGTGGCTGTGACGAGAGCAGTGAGGTCGCGACAAGCTTAAAATGGTGTCAGGGTCACACAACCTAAGAAATAAAGTGCTTTGTCAAACGCACTCCTTTGTCCGCAAGTTTACGGCACTTTTCAGGACCTTTTGGTTTCCTCATCGCGGGTGGTTTGTAAGGCAATCGTGGTCCAGTGTGCCACTTGCACAACAGTGTGTGTGGAAACTTGAAACCTCCAGTGCACAATCACTGAGGACTAACTTTTGAAATGATAAATATAGGAGTAAATAACATTTTTGGGTGTAAAAAACGAATAAGACACAAATAATAAGTCTAAGTATATTAGTCTTTAAATAAGTACCTGGGGATCGTTGAACACACTCTTCGGTAAGCTGCACTCCAATAACAGACCCAGTATAGTGATGTTGGAGGCATCTTCCTGCAGGAGAAACAGCAGCACAGGAACCATTAATAAAACCATTCAAATCATTCATGGAAACATCAGCAAGTCTTGTTTTTTTTAAATATATAAAGCCTTGGATGATCAGTGGAAGGGACTCACATGACTGAACTCTAGTGGTGCTAGTCATACACTGCACTATTACAGGAGCAGCTTTGGTTGGTTACTTTTTGAGCAAATTAAAAGAAACTGTATAACAACTCACAGGCCTGCAAGCACAGACCTCGTCGACTCCTGTAGCCTTTAAACATGGTTAAAATGAGATCATAGGAGGAACCATTCATTCCAATGCTGACCCTGATGAACCTTGCAAGGGGGTTATATTGGATCCACATTTAGGACATGCTGCTAGATATAACACCAACGCTCTAAACCAATTGACAAAAAAAATATTCTATTTCAGTCACATGTAGTAGCAACAAATTAAAACAAATGATAATATATTGCTGTGCAGATTTTTACTCATTCAAATTACATATACTTTTAATCATTCATCAAGTATATGAATGACATGCATAGTCACTTTATTACACCATCTATTCATCCTGGTCCCATTTTATATAGTTAAGAGAAAATCCAGTATTTGCTAGTCTGCATCCAGCAGTCAGAGGCGCCGATGTCTCTTTGCACTTGACCAAGCTGACATTTTGCAACCGTCGCTCCACTTCCTGTTGTGGAGGCAGGGCTCCTTTCAGATAGCTTCTTCCACTTTCTAATGCTTCTAAAACCCTGCAGGCATTCGGCAGCGGTTTTGTGTGTTATTGCACGGCGTTGTTATGCAAATACAAATGAATGATTGCTCATTTCATTTTAAAACGTATGGTTTGTGGTCTGCAAGCAATCATTTAACATGTTTAATAAGCATGAAAGAAAAGTGATTATTTCATGACATCCTTCATGCTGAGTGCACACACACACATTCAGTAGTTTAACAGTGTCAGTATGCTGGCTTCTGGCAGGAAAGGGGAAATCAGCCGTTTCCAATGAAGAGCTGCTGGTCTCTACTAAGTACGGTCTGCACAAACAAACACACATTTAAATACATACCTGGGTTTGTGTCAGCTTAATGCTCTGGATGTGAGGGAATACTAGCAGACTATCCTTTCTTTGGACAGACTTTAATGAACCCCGGTTAACTCCCACACCAAATACCTGGAAAAGGAACAGTTCATGTTTATAAAAAGACTGATCAACACCATGCACATTATATTAAAGCCAGGCGGTGAACAAGCAAACAAAGGAGTAGTGTTGTTAAGTGGGTCTGAATTGATCTTGGAGCAGTTCGGAACATGTTAAATGATTTTTTTTTATTATTTATGAATAAAGGAAAAGGAAAGTAATGTGGCTAAAAATGTGGCATCTCAAATACATTTGTAGTCAACTGTTTCCAGCTGCTTCTTGAGGGAAAACCCCCCCAAAACAAACAAACAGAGGGTGTAGTGGCAGGTTACGAAGGACTTACAAATACTACATGGAGTGAAATATCATTTGAATAGGTTTTGCACACTGTAACACTAGTATGCCACAGCATGGTGACAAATAACAGTATTCAAGATATCAACTGGCTTGTATTTAAGCTGAATAAAGCACAAAAGGTAGACATTAAGCCCAAGAACTATCGCTTGCTTTTCAGTTGTTCAGCTGTTTTTTTTAACGTGTCCCTACTAAGCACAAAAACCTCAGTTAAACTATATAACAACATAGTTTAATGTCCCCAACATGTCAAGTGTGCAGAAACAGGAACGGAAGATAATGACTGTATAATTAGTCGACAGATATATGTGTTTGAGGGGGAAAATGCACATCAAGGATTTGTGTTGTTGGTCTCATTGGTAACCCAAATAAAACAGCGACTGACTGGAACATTTACATGTCTTTGAGGCACGTAAAGGGAGTGGCCCTGTTGGAGTCACTGAGGCAGTGCATGGCAGTCTGTCTGGGTGTGTTGCCTTGCCATTTATAAGCTACATGTGAGAAACACTGTGGTGCAGGTTTACTGGACATTTGAACAACTGTTGTGAGCAAATCTCTAAAAAGGCGGTGTTCATTTGGTTCCAGCGTTGTTGACTCAAGAGAAGTCCAGCTTCTCCCAACCAAACATTGTAAGTGCTCCTCGTGAGCACACAGCATGTTACAAACTCAAGCTGAAAGAAAGTCCGAGTGCATGTAATAGGATACAGCAGTCTGAAGCATGTGAACGCTCGTTGCCAGACTGAATTGGGGGTATTGTATATGGGCCTATTAAGTTGAAGTAAAAGCAAAAGCATTTACAATGTCATAACATTTACATGATTCCCTATTCGCATAAACAATGGAGTTTTTGACTTCCTATGTTTACGAGTGTGTGCATGTGGGATGAAAAGTGAAAACAAACATGGTGGACGCCAACTATGTTCCGTCCCGAGCAGCAGCCTGAAACCGGCGCTCTGCGGCTATTTTGGATCCCAATATTCAAAAACAACGCTCGATAGGATTTCAGTTGTTTTGTAAACGCCGTCACATCAAGGACGCATATTGTGGTTAACACATTTAACATGTGAGCATCAAAAGCTGAGGGATGTCCCAACAGCATGTGATCCGACACTATACAGCAGCAGATGTATTCATGGAACTGACCTGGTATGACAGCAGGCCATGGGCCGATGTGTTTATAAATAATGTGTTTTCTACATTGCCCTCCTCGGACGGGAGGAAAATTAGTTTAAAAGATGCCTTCCCTCTGGGCGGGATCACCTAGCACAGAGAGGAAACATGAAGAGTTACTTTCTACAAAAGAACAAGACACACAGTGATGTGTGAATAAATACGGTGACTTACTCTTCTGTGAAAGAAAGGTATGTAAAAATGCCTGCTGGATGTAAACATTGACAGCAGTGTCACAGGAACTTCCTGGCTGGGGTTGTGTATATATATGGTTTCAGCTCTTGGCAGTCCCAGCGACCTGTAAAGGCAAACAAAACAGCGTCATGAATAACAGACTCTCCTCGCGATCTTTACCCATGGAGCACCACGGCATGCTGGGAAACTGGGGGAGGACAGCGACTTTTAAGGGCACCATACTGTTTAAACACATATCTGTGTGTTGGCTTTTTCATGAGGCATTTAAGGAGATTAAATTAGAAGTTATTGCTGCCGATGCCAGTGGCTGCTCATGCTAATTTAAAAAATGCACCATTTAATAACAGCTTACATTTAGGGTCAAACTCTTAATTTTACATGATGTCACATTATGCAAGCATTTGTCCAAATTATCATAGAGGTTGTCTATAAAAACACCAAACTATATTATTGCATTTGTCCACCTGTGCCCAGTGTTACACAGCAATGTTACATTTAGTATGCAGATGGACAAAACTAGGAAACAGATTCACGTTTTTATTTGCATTTAAATAAACAAAGAACCTTTAATCCTCCACAGGTCAGAGTTTAAAAAAAATAGCAGCCGAGTAATTTAGTCACTGCAATAAGTGATGAGAGTTAATGAATTACTAGTGTATTGCATTTTGTCACTATCTTTATTTGTATAAAATTTTCAAGACATTTTTAATATAGATAGATATTACACAATACAGAATCAATAAATAAAAAACATAAAGGAGTACCCATATTATTCATTAAGGGCCTTTTGTTAAAGTGATAATGGTTAAATGAGCCAACACAAGGATTGAGCCTGTGTACCCCACTGATTTAAATAATTTGCATTTATGAACTGGGTGTCTATGGCGACAGTCCTGGGAAAGAAATTGAAAAAAATCTAAAAGCACATGTGAATCCTTCAACGGCACTACCAAATAAATTGGTTTCAGCTATGAACGTGTGTCTGAATGAATGTTTAGTATGTAGTGCAGTCGGAAAACAACAAACCTGCCACATAAATACATTTACCATTAAAGTTTTTACTATTGTATGCATTATATGTCATGTTTTGATGCCACTGTTTATGTTCTATGTTTTAATTATATTGTAAATTGTATTGTACATGAAGCTTAACATCATTTGACATTTGAAACATTTGGGTAAATGCACTCATATACACACTGAGAATTGTCAAAATGTTTCATGGACACTGCTGTCTGTCACCAGTAATTATTTCTGGAATGTAACAACAAACTACTAGAAGTACTTTAAGAATAACTGGTTATTCCAAACAGACAACTAGTACGCCCATTACGAGTTCACCAACTTGTTTGTACATCGGCAATGTTTTTTTTCTTTGATTGAATATAAGAAGACCTCTGTTCTCAGATACTTGACATGCGTCTATATCAGCAGCGTGATATCAAGATGCTAAACTATCACTGGACAACTCTGATCTCATTAATCGTTAACATTAATCGTTGACAGGATTCGTGCCTTGCATGCAGGGGTGCTGTGGTTAAAAAAAAAGCCACCCAGCTCCAACCATAAGAGACAAACAGGTTCTCCATTTCGGTGGAGTGCCGCTCTCTGAAGAGGACGCCCAGGAATACTCAAGAGGGCATTCTTACTACTTTGTGAACTTTGGGAATGGAAGTGTATCATAAACAAGTTTAAGTTCACTTTGTAAAATAGTATAGGGGTCAGGTCTATATGAAGTTATCCACAATGTGGGCACTGGATAATGTATTAATCTTCTATGCAAGCACAGAAATATGATCCAGAGTTTTAAATGATTTACCTAGACTGTTATATTTATACTTCTCAACAGGTGGGCTGGCTGGCCCTGTCTGGGGCATCTCATCCACAGCAGTATGCAGTGACTGGCTTTAGTTTGCCTGTGAACGCCCCGGCCGTGTCGGCTTTACAGCACCCCTCACCCGGACTTCCCCATTTCCCGCGGCTCTGAACTACACTAGCTGCGCCCTCTCTCCCGGCGAAGAGTGACGGATTTCCCCTACAATTATCTACAGTCGTTTACAAAAACATTCTTGGATCTAGCCTCTTAATTTTGCTCTTAATGCCCCCGGACGTCCCTAGAGGGTCCGTGGTCCACCCATCATAGTCTTTCTGTGGAAAACAGACCTGAAATGTATGCATTCTCCAGTAAAATGTACTTCACTTTGAAGGGTTTTTAAAACACAAAATAAAAGTAGTTTCCTGTGATTTAGGCTTATTCACCCTTTATATTCCACCAGTCTCCAACCTATCATTTATACATTCTTGACATTTACATTTGAGGTGCCTCGGGGGAAGCATCTTTCACTTCCTGTTTGTCAGTGAGAGTTTTACTTTCATTTAAAGCCACTGAAATAGAACACAGGAGGCGGTCTTAGAGCTTAGATCACAGTGGTCTAATCAAATATTTCCTAACAATCTGACATTGTTTTAGATGTATAGTCACACTGCATTGTGATTCACAGCAGAAACACACTAAGTCAAGTACAAACACATTTTTGGATATGGGCAGACAGGAACTCTTCCTTATCTCATCATAATGATGTCTGCTGCAAATGTTATCTGTAGAATAATCAATAAACACCAGCAAGCCAGACCAACAAAGTGGTGCATCTGGTCAATTGCAGTTCATGGTTACATTCATCTTGTGTATCATTGCAGATCTTTTAAACACCTACATTATTTCCTTTTTGTTTTCTAAATCCGTGCTTTGCAATAGTTTAAACACATATTTTAGTCACAGTCTTCAGAGTTACATAGTCTTATATGCTGACTTCTCAATACTTTTAGTGTAGCTGAGCAGTATAATTACGACTGTTCCCACAGTTCGCACAGAGAATGGGAAACCACAAACTGACGTGTAGGATGTTGAGCTCATATTTCTGTTTGGAGCCTAAACTGCAATATTTCCGCCTCCAAATATTTATCCAGTAACCTTAGGGCTTTTGGGGGTAATTTGCCCGGTCTCTACATTCCAAATGTATGATACAAAATACTACAAAATAGAAGCTGCCTGTGACCATGTTGGAGCAATGGGGACTGCAATCCAACCATAGCATTAGGTCTGATGTTCTTTCTGTTTTGGGAGCATGGAGGCAAACAGTGAGGCTCTTAACCCTTTGACTGGGTTCAACCCTCTCCAGTATGCGTCTGGATGATGGGAATAGGAGCTTACTGCCATACTTGGATATCCTGCCTGTTCTTAAAAGGTTGAAGGGCCCCTTGTTTTATGAAATCTTCAGGTCATGCTATGACGCCAGCTCTTATTCTTCACATCACTCACGAAAGAGATGGTTAAAAGAAGTACATTGTGTTATAGGACACTTAATAAAGTGTTTCATCAGTCTCAGAACAAACTGAATAACATCTATATGCTTGTTACGGCATGTCATATTAAAAGTAGGAAGTGAGAACAGTACTTACTGTGTTCCAAACTCCAACACTGGGGGCTGAAAATGCAAGGGCCTCCCATTCTCCCGTGTATATAGAGAGGAACTGGTAAAGGGGAGAAAAAACATGATAATTATATTTTATCAACACCTTAAGGCAAGAACATCCTGTCCCCTTTCCAACAGAGCATGTGACAGGGGATGAATTAACTTTCTAAACTATATCTGCCCTGTGATCAGGACAGAAATAACTACCACATAAAGAGGGGGGACATGTACTGGTGGTCACGACTCATAATACGCCTTTGCATAAACAAAGTGTTTTCAGCTAGGCGCCACGAAAATAATCAGAGAATTAAACAGAAGAGGTCACTGGAGCTGCCTTAGGCTACAGGTCATGCTTTCCTATTAACTCTTCCCACTTTTTGTTTTCCCGTTTATTTCCTCTGCTTGATCTTTCTTATGCCATACTGTAATGCTGGATCACTGTTTCAGTTAGCCGCTAGCATTACCATGCTAACGGAGTCTGTAAGTCATATGCATTCCCGTTTGGCTATTGTTCTAAAATGTACAAACTAACATGAACATGTTGCTGTTATGTGCATCTAATTTTGAATTAAGTAAGAACACCTGTTGGAAATATTTACATTTCAGTTGAGCGCCTTTAGGAGGCCACTTGAGGCTAAAGGCTATTACTCGTGCTTTCCTATGAACGAGTATCTATGGGCTAATATATAAATATGTTTTGGAAAGAAAATGCTCTTCTACTCACATTTGATTTGCAGTAATAAAAACATAACACAACACCTAGCTCCATTTCTAACATTTTATGCGTTTAAGGATCCTGCAATTATTATATCCCATCATTTGTTTCACCTATCTCACAAAACCTTTCCATATTCAAAAGATTTTCACCTACAACATCCACCAAACAAACGCCGATATTGCATATTTAATTTGACATTAACAATACGAACTTGTGGCCGTTGGCGATGTGTATCTAATTTCTGACAGCACTTTGGCTCAGGTCAGTGCTGTATGGTTAGTCTGCTATAGGAAAGATGAGACAGGACCAGAAAGAAGGAGCCTGAAGGGCCTGGACAGCTCTCTCAAATACAGGCCGACTTCATGAGATGATTTTAGTCTGCATTGCAGGAGGCCCCGACTGCAGCCAAAAGGTGCTGCATTGCGTGGCTTCGTCAAACTCTACAGGACACTGAGGCAAGACAATATCTTTGCAGGGAGAGTCCAGAACACAGGCACTGTCCACTATAATCAGCACTGTAGGAAACCATGCAGCTTGATAAAGCGGCTATTTTTAAAACGGTAATGAATTCAATTCACTAAACTCACTACAGGCAGATATCAATGTCCTATAAGGACTTCCCACTGTAGACCAATATAGAGGTGCATATAGAAATCTATTTTGCCGTGCATAGGATATACAGAACGCTAAGTACAGGCAACCAACCACAAGTCAGGGGTAAAACAGGAAACTCTGCTTCAGCAGCTACTTTTGGAGCTCTACTGTGTTTTTATTGGTCCTGGCTGGGATATTGAGCTCTGGGAAGCAGCAGCTGATTTGAAGTTGTGCATGAGCCAAAGCGAGACTGGACCCAGTTGACAGAAGACTCGCACAGCTGTTAACCAACAAGAAGAAAGCGAGTGGAAGGAGTATAGCTCAAGTGTTCCTGTATTAATCATTAAGGAGATTCACGTTTTCACAACTGCTCCACTGGATTCTATACTGCTGTGTGCGTTATTTAACTCTATTCCTTTAAGCTGCTTCTTGTAACTTGTTTCAGTTCCATTCTCACTACTTTATGAAAAGGCTTGCGTCAATGTACTTCAATGTTTCATCAATCATGGCTGAAATAACCACTATTGCTGCTTTGTACATGTTGGGAAGTCCCAGATATGCAAGGAAAACAGACTTGTCTGAGTTCATCAACCCGAGGTGCTCAGTGAATTGACACTGAATTGTCGGCTGGTTTACGACAATGAAGCCCAAATAAAAAAATGTTGTGTGATGTAGTTTACTGCAGGCTAAACTGAATTAGAATAATCATCCACAATGGGTAATAGGAGCTTGAAGCACACAAGAATGTACACACAAAGACAGCAACAACCTCGTAGAGTGTAATCGGTTTTCCTTTACAGATACTCATGTCATGATGATAGATGTCGGTTGGCAGTGAAATGGGTGAATGGAAAACTTGATAAAACAATTAGTGTAAAAAGGATGTATCTCCACCTTCAAAAGAAACTGAATTTCCCATGTAGGCAATGGTCACCACTGAGCGTAGCTAGCATGCACACGAGAATTTGATTATGATCAGATTAATACAACTCTTCTACGGGGCATCTCAGTTCATTAAGATTAAGATGTAGAGGAATAATTATGAGTCACACAAGCAGTTAAACTGTGGAAGTAAACATGCTTTCATTTTCACGTTTAAGAGGGATGCACTTCCATGATGCCAATATGCTATCAAGGCTTAAAAACAACATAATCCCTTCACTGTCCTTTTTATTCAATGAAGCTTACACGGTGTTTCACAGTGGGCTACCAACTAGAGACACCTAGGGATGAAAGCATGATTTAAAAACAAACTCTGTCACTAACTTTCTGCTTTTAACTAGTCACACACCTGATTTAGCACCTCTGAAATTAAAATATTCACTTTCTTTTCTCTAGAACGTCTACAGAAGAAATGCCGTTGGACAGAACTATGACCAAATTTGCTGGCAGCAGTGTTTGACTTGTTAAGAGGGACTTAGTCTTCTCCATTACATAACAAGTGCAGTTCTAATCGTGTGTTAATTCGTAACTTTTCAAACAGCATAACTTCAAACCGTTCGTCAGAGCGGAAAAGCTGTGTGTGAGTGTTGGCGAGCATAGGAGGGTCAAATGTGAAGGGGAAATCAGGTTATCTGCCTCTGCAGAGGAGTCTTGTGTGGTGGCAGACAGTTGATGGATGTAGCTCTGGCATTATTGTTTGAAATCTAAGCTCAGCAGTACCAACATAGCTGTTTAGCGAAGCAAAAAGCATAAAAGAGGTATAAAAGAGAGCATTCTATGCACTGATAAATGTGCCTATTAAACTACTTTTCAATATCCAGAAGCCAGATTCAAATTAAAATGCAAAAACTCTCCTCAAAAGGTTAATAATGTCAGGTTCCCACATGCTTCTTTAAAAAGGTGGAGGACAGCTTTTACCTAGACGAATGTATTTGTAACTCCGTTTTCTCTGAATTCAACAGCAGCTGGCCTTAGAAAAACTCTCGCCTCACAACAAGCATGCCACTGAGCTGTGGTCCAAGGGTTCTGTCCACAGCCACAGTACAAAAATAACACGTTATGTTTGGCGCTATTTGATCCCCTGGATCTCACTCAAATAAAGTCAATGTTAGCAGTGACCTCAGCCGTGCTCCAGTGGAGGGTTTAGGTCAACTGGTGTTCACAAGCATTTGGAGAAGACAAGTCAACAATAAGAGGAGCAGCTGAATTAAAACCACGTGTGCTACAGACGGTTATTAACACACTGCTTTAGCAAAGAGGAGGGTGTCAGGAAGACATTCTTTGAATCAACAAAATGACAGAGCAACGGAATTGATTGCGCCGGAGATTAAAGTAAAACAGCAAAGCAAAGCTAGACAGGACACTGGACTCTGACAGGGCTATCATTCACCTCTGTATCCGTTGCCTGCTTTGCTCTTTAGGCTGGGAGGGAGTGATGGCAGGCCTGCCAAGTGCCTGATAACCCTGGCACGAGAGGCCTCACAGCTCACAGGTCTCGAGGTCAACCAGCGCTAAGAAGCCTCCTTTGCCTCTCACCTCCTGGATGTAAAAATAGCCATATTCCCACACTGTTCAGCAGCAGTCGGCTGTTTGTGAACCAGCTGAACTTTATATCAAGACTGAAGGCTTGTCACTCTAAAAAGGAGCCATTTATTAACACTTAACCAGTTGGGGTTCGGGGTCTGTAGTGGGAATCCTACATTTCCCATTTAGAATGCAACTTGATAGCATGTTTTCATTTGACAGACACTGGCTGGTAAACAACCACCAGGGTTTTTTTTCCTGCATAGAGAAATGTGAGGCAGCTGCCGCCTCAGTCGAAATCCCTCCTGCCTCCAGCTCTAGACAAAACTCTCACTGGTGTCTTCCTGGAAAACACCATTTTATAACAAGCGTTGCACCGATGTGGTGGCTTTGTATCTTAATCAGCAGAGTGCAGCGGGAAAGGCGCTGCTAAAACTACTAACAGGGAAGGAAAGCTGGCCCCGCTGGCCCACAGCAAAGCGGGCGCATCAGTGTTTCCCCTGGTAACGTCATGCCACCACAGCAAAAACAACTAATAATAATTCACACAAGTAAACTCTTTTCAAATTTTAAAAATGTTTTTTTTCTCCACTTTATCGAATCCAAAAGTTCAAACCTAGCTGTAAAATGTGATATTAGTTAATTGCAGTCGCTTATATTTGAGAATATGACTACCACATATACTATTGGTAACAGCTAATAAATTAAATTAAGAAGTAATATAATCAAAACAAATTAGATTTAAAAAAAGTGTCTTCACAAACAGGAGATCTACCTTTGTGTAAACAACATTTTACAAGCAGAAACTATTTGTTTTACACTCCGTTTAGTTGACATTATTCATGGTCTCAGCTTCAGTACACAGAACAAATATTACCACTACAGGGAGCGCAACAGAAAAATGGAAATTAACATTTCAAATCCAGCAATTCACATTCAATTACATTTTATTTCTATAGGCCAATATCACAAATTGGCCCCAACATATGGCATCCTGTGTCCCTGGACCCTCACATCAGATAAGCAAAAGACACCACCGACTATCCATGCAATGGTAATTTTCTACAATCATATAATGTGCTTTAGCCAGTCCAAGCCATCCAAACTGTCATTTGTTAAGTACAAACGTCTGGGCCAGGAACATGAGTGAGGGGAACATATTAAGCCAGCTTCAGCATATGATGGCAGGGCTCTTTCATACATTAGCATTGCTGCTCCTGGTCTAGAAAGATAAACACGGAGCTGAAGTAACCGCGGATGCTGGAATACATGTGAGGGAATTAAAAAACAAAACAATGAATAAACAAGCCTAAAAGGTTGCTGTGTTTTTGAGCAAACTATTCCTAAATAACACCATGAATTGATGACATTTTGCAAATTTCCATGTTCTGAACAATTTTCTGCAGGCACACAAACAGCTGGGAAGGACAGACCCGCACTCCTTTTCTTTCAAGGAGTTCTAAAATTAGTCAGGAATTTGGTTCCGTGCCTCTGTAACGCACGCCCCCAAAAACTCTCTCCGTCACACACCCCTAACTCACCAACACAACATGGCCTGCATACAGGGGAGACTTTTAAAAGCTTTTTTAAGAAACCACCAGTCCTATTAAACTGAAAACATACCCTGGCATTTGCCTGTGTGAAAGTAAAAACGTGAGGCCCTACAACTACGGTTTAATTCTGCCCATCAAATAAAGTATATGTTCACGCAAAATTTAAAACGCCTCGTCTGTACTATAGTGCAGAAGCCCCCGCCACAGCCCTGCCTCCATGCTGTGACTTACAGTAAAGACCTAGTCTACTCCACACGAGAAACCACTTCACTATGAAGCAATCTAAATGCTGTCTTGAGATTTGTTGGTAATTATGTGGCTTGGTGGAAAGTCTCTGCATGTTCCCGAGTGCCACTCACGAACAGGTGGAAACCTTTAGTTAACGTCATACAACTTACATGTTTTATTTTAAACTGCTGAATGCATGTGTGACTTCCTGTGACTGAAGGTTGAACTTGGTGTGAAATGGTTTGAATGTCTATTACAGCGTTTCTTCCAGGGTTGCTGTCATCAATGTGCAATGCATTACAAATGTGTGAGAAAACCCACAGATGAGTTTCGGTTTGAAGCTTTTGCCACAGAAGATAACCTAAAAAATAAAAAGCTTACCTGTCATCCAGTGGAAGAACATCTTTTCTTTGATCATTCTCCATCTGAAACGGAAGTACAAATACACTTTAGTCAATATGGTCAAAACAGCAAACTGCAACCAATTTATTCTACCTCCACTATGTTGCCTAGAAAGAATGAGGAGGTTCTGTGGATGCACGTCTACTGGTGTGCCAAACTGCATTCTGGCTACTATGATGATTTTTCATAAACAACAACTGCTCCAATACGTTACACGGTGCACCTGCGTGTTATTTCTAGAAATGTCGAAGGTTTCATTTTGCATACAATATGATTTTCCCTGTGAATAATCCAGGAAATCCAGGCAGAAAGCTGGAATAGCCTTGGGAAACTAAAATTGGCATTACATCTTTTCCACCCTGACTCCAAGGGAGACAGCAGGCAGCAATTTCTGCCAGTGTTGGCAGAGTATACTGTAGTTCTCAGAATAAACATCCAGTTTGTTGTACATGTTCTCACACTGTGCAAGGAGGATCACTGATGAATACAGCGTTTCTGAAGATCATTAGCTACACAAAACATTGTTAATCGGGTAATTTGATACAGCTCTAGATACCATTCATATGACTGGTGAAATCTGCTTGATCTTAGAGAGACAGTGTATAAAACATCTTCGACTTACTTAGAGACTTTATTCAATCGTCAATGATTCAGCAAGAAAGGACAAAAAGAACTCCCTCAGGATTAATACAATATTTGTACATCCATCTGTCACCTAATTCCAATGCTCTGCACATCAAGTCCTTTTATTTTCCCTTTCTCTTACTTTGAAGCTCTAATAATGTGTTTCCTCTACAGAACAGGTCATCCTTCCAAATCATTTAATCATAAATCATGTAAACTTCACTTAATGAGGAAAATCAAGTTACACTGGACCATGTACACATATACTATTGCCTAACCAGAGTATAGACTGCATGTCAACATACTGCACGTACCGAGTTCAGTTCATTCTTATTGAGGGGAGGTGCACTGGGTAATTTATTGAAAATGTATCGATCATTTTCATAAATGACTTGGCTCAGATTAAACCCTGATTTGTGCGATAATAAAATTGTCATCTTCTCCAAAGTTTCATAAACGATCAAGGCCAGTCTGCAAAATAAGGCTCGTTCTACCATTGCCCGAGGAAATCCTTCCAAACAAGTACAGTGTTGATAACACGAACCATTAACACGGAGCTTTTTATGTGGACGGCTAAATAATGGACTGAAAATGACAATGCAGCCGCTCAAACAGCAGTACAAACACGGTTAACCACAGTGCAGCAGGTTATGTGCACCATGCATGGACTACAGAGATAAGCCTTTGGCTTCTTCAAACACAGAACATACAGTTTCCATAGGAACAATTGGGGCCTTGTGGCTTCATCATGTCTTCATCATGATACAGAATGGTCAGGAAAGATTCTTCTTCAATGTGAATATTTTCTTGTTTTTCTTTAATTCTCTATTACAGTAAGCTAAATATAGTTGACTTTTGAACATGATGGGGGGGGGGGGGGGGGGCATAGCAAACGACACGGTATTCATGTTCTGCATTGCCACTTCAATGTGCCTGCAGCAACATACAGTATGCTACTTAACCAGCAGACCACTGGAATACAGATAAAAGACGGCCCATGTCATGCTCTATTTCACATGGCCAAAGTAACTGAGACTCCATTCACCACGGCCTGTCTAAACATGACACCTAACAATGTCAACAATTCTGCCATCTGTCAATTGGTCTGCAAGGTAGAAATGAGTGGATAGCTCATGTCCAAACACTGGCATAGCCCCTCTCCCCTTCGATTAAACCGTCTTCATTTTTCTTTTCAATCCATACAACAAATTATCTTCAATGTTCAATCAGGTCCTCCTGTGCAGTGTACAGATCGCAAAATACGTATTTTTGTGGAAAGCAAACCAGCTTTTATATATTTAGATATCTTATCCCCCCCCAAAAAACAAAAAAACAACCTACTATTCATCTATGAAAACAATACTTAACTCAGATCCAAACTACTTGGGGTGTAACATGCAGCATTACACACCATTCACACCTGTTTACAAAGAAAACGCCACACCCCCTTCAGGTAACATGACAAGTCAGCTGGCAACCTCATGACAGGTTATCAGCAAGCACTGAACTCCTGTTTGTGTTTCTCTTGCTGCATGATTATACAATCACCATACACGTCTACTTGGAAATGTTTAGGAAATTCTACCTCAGATTCTTACTTAAAAAAAAAAAAAAAAACACAACAGAAGGCATAAGGAGCATAACATACTGGATACAAAAACAGGATATACATATATATGTGTTTTTAGTATGCAGGAAAGAGGTGCAAAGTAGTCCTTAAAGTGTGTCTAATTCCTGCCATGCTCTCAGTGTGTACGACTGACTAACCTCCACAATGGACACTATGTACAAAAGAAAATAAGGAGGAGCCACATGGCAGGTGGTCCCGCTCCGTCTCATTACTATATACCACTTGTAGCTCGATAACTACAGAATATCCACAATAATATCACCACATGGTCGCATATATAACCACACCGATATGTCCTCATAATCAAATATGAACATGCACAATTCAACGAGCTACAAAGTGGAGCCAAACACAATGGGGGGGTGCACCAACCACACGTGCATGTGGCTGCACGTTGAGGTTGTTCCTCCATACAAAAACACACATGGCATAGATAGGGGATTACCTGGAGCTGGACTAAGGGGTCCGCGTCCTCGGCTTGCCAGACCTCGACCACGCTGGTGGACATCTGACTCAGATCTTTGTGGGAGCAACAAACAACATTAGTGGAGGCAACATGGGGGGGGGGGGGGGCAACACGTAAATACACCGTATTAAAGCACATTCCCGGTGTTATTACTGGCTGTTTACAGATGGATAAAGTTAAGTGGGTGTAAATCACACATACAAGTGAGGAAATGACTTCGCCTCGGCTGGCTGACAAAGGCTGAATGCTAGCTGTTTCATTAGCAGGAGGTTTAGCTCGGCGGCTAACCCAACTTGGGGAAAACAGCTCCGCCGCTACTGTGCTACACACGGATGTTAGCCGTTTGGACTCAACGTTAACTTTCGGCAACACGTAGCTTTATTACAACAACAACACACAGAAGTACGCGGCCCAACTGAAGCCCCCGATAATACGTCACCTCCCTGCCCGAGCAACTTATCGTTTAACCAGCAACGGCAACTGGGAGCTAGCATGAACTAGCAGACAAAAACATTTACGCTAGCTCTTCCATGTTGGTTAAAAATATGCTAGCATTACTTGGCAAATGTATTCTGAACATTTTTAATATTCACAAGCTGGGATGGCCATTTATCCCGCCAGCCGTTTTCCAGTGTGACGTTTTGCTGTCGCTAAATTAACGTGTTTTTTTTTTTTTGTTGTTGCAACGGTCGCGTTAAGGCAACACTCCCCCCCCGCGAAGCGGAAATAAAGGTGAGCACAAACCTTGTAGCTGAGCCCCTCCGTGAAGAAGTAACTGTAGTATTCCGAGTAGTATATTAATCCACGTCTTCCTGTGACAGTGGCTGCCTTGCTGGAAGTCCTGAAGCCCCGCCATGCTGCCCTCTCGGATAGCAGCCTGCCTTGTGTTGCGCTGCGTTGGTCTTGCTTTCTCTCAGCAGCAGAGGCAGCAGCAGCAGGAACAGCGGCAGGAACAGCGGCAGCTCCCTCCCCCTCTGTCCCTCCCTCCCCTCATGCTCAAACACATCGTACAGGGGAAGGAAGACGCCTCTGACAGTTGCAACACTGCTGTGTCTGTTGCTGAAGGGAGAACAAAACAAACACAAGCATGTCACATGTATATTATACATGTACATATATAATATACATGTACATTTATCTTTTACTTAAGTAAATGCACTGCATCTCTAGAAGAAATACTGCATTTATCACTCCACTACATTTATTATTACACACACAAGCATGGATTTTCTCAAATGTATCTACACTGATTAGATTTAACATAAAACACATACAATAATCATTGAGGCATTCTTTTCTGCAGGACCAGTATTTGATTTAGCTGATAATACTAATGTACTTCCCCCCCCCCTCCCATTTTAACAAAGTAGGGGTTTGAATGCAGCCCTTTTTATTTGTTTTTTCTTACATTGTTGTACTTTTAATTGACTATTAATTGACCCTACTTGAACTCCGAGCTTAATTAACACGATGTGTCACTCTAGTGTTATATAATGGTGTGTCCTTCTTACGGCCTTTAGGTTAAATGTGTCTTTAGTCGCCCTAATGATTACATTGGTGATGTCTTGTGAAAGACGAGCCATGTTTTTGACCAAAGAAGCTGCCGTTAACAGTCACCTTTAAGTGAGTGACGGTGAGACTAAACTATGCACGGCCCTCTAGGAGTGCGTTGACATTCAGCATGTCAGACTCATGGATCTGTCTGGACAGGTTGGGCAGGTATGCACATGAGAATCCACTCTGCTGCTGTTCTGTGGGTGTGTCAGTTCCAGCGAACAAAACTGCAGCTAGGACTTTACAATCTGTCTTTTTTTTTTTTTTAGCTGGAGCATTTTTTTTGCAGTCACCAGTGCTTCCTTCTGATAACCAGCTGACAATAAATACACAACATGTAAGAACATTGGCATTTGTATCTGCACATTGTTTTGTGGTCAATTATCCTAATTATAAATGTACAAATTTGGAAGATTTATAGAACAGATGACACTTTCAAATCAGTAATGTTTGCAAGGATGCATATATTTCACATCAAATGTTTCTCTTAATACTAACATTTCCTTTGATGGCATGCAGATAAAAATAACCTGCATTATGCAACATTATAAATAAATTAAAAGTCATGAATCAACAGAGAACGAATGCTTTGAGAAAGGGGAGAGCAGCATATTTGAAATTTAAATCAACAAAGCCAGATACATTGGCCACGTCGACTAGTTCACCGAGTAAACCCAGAACACACAACTACCTGTTTTGCATCTGGTTTGACAGAGAAAAGGGGAGGAAAACAAGCAGGGCAACACTCGAGCTCGACATGTCGTGACAACGGCTTTCCCTTTTTTTGTTCAGAGTGCACAGCTCTGAACAATAATGTGCTTTCCCGACACATTTTGCAATATTGCAGAAGAAATTGCTCAAGAATTGAAAGCACAAAAGAACAGGAGGTGCGGTGTCAATACAAGTTTTAGAATGAATGCAACTGCAGAAAACGGTTTGTACAACTCACATTTTATTTGCAGCACGAACAAAAGGGGTTCTGCAAAATATACTTTAAATATTTACATTCGCACACACAACATCTCCTTTGCAGTTCTCCCGTCTTTTTGTGTTTTTGTGAACGAAGAAGACTGGTGTTGCTCAAAAAAAAAAAAAAATGTTCCTCCCAAAAAGGTAGAAAAACAAGGATTTGATTCCAAAGCATCTGTTTAAACCATATAAATGAGATCATTGGATCCACAGATGTGTTAAGTGTTGATTACTTTCCATCATCAACTTGGGGTTCTCCATTTTCATGCAAACAGGTGTCCCAAAAGTCAGGCTGCTGGGTTGTGTTCCTCGTGAAACCCCTCACCCTTCACAGCCACGACCGACTGGTGCTGCTCTTCTCCGGTTGCACCGAAGCAACAGATCCGCTGATGAAGTCCATCTGCCACAGGGAAATGACTTTGTTCTGTTCTTATTTGAAGCCCAGGCCGGATGCATTTATTTCCCCTCTAATAGATCGAACATGAACTAGAACTGCTGAGACCAGGTATACTGGCTTTAACTTATTGTTAGCATGAACTCTCGCCGTCAGTTAGTCCATGTAGTCGAAATCCTCAGGGATCCCAAAGGCTTTATTAATGTGGTTGTCATCAAAGGAGAACTTCTTCTTCGTCCACGACTTGATGGCGAAAACATTGTCTGAAAGCAGAAATGACAATCTTAGTATACATAGTATAGATAGCAGATAGATAGTTGTGAGTTATTTGGATTGATGATTTGATTATTACTTCCTGAACATGGAATCATTTCTCACCAGTGAACCATTTCCAAAAGCTGGGGATGATTTGGGGAATTAGTGTGACTCTGGTTGAAGGCCTTAGTGACAGTGGGAGCAAAGTGCTCCAGTGTTTCTCATAAAACTCTTGCTAAGTGCAGATTTGATGCCATGCACCACTCGAGTAGAGCTGTGTGAGACAATCTTAGCAAGTGTCTTCACCATTGAGACTTAATTTGCTTTTTTTGGCACCTTCCACACAGAGATGAGGTGGAATACTTGCAAAGCCTTAAAATAATAGGCTTTAGTTCAACAGTTCACTCCAATCACATTCTTTGATATATAAATATCCTTGATGACGGATGCATTCAACCACTGGTGACTGTGGTATAAACTGTTATCAAAGCAGATCATTGAGAGTATGATATTTCTTGAATATGATTATGTATCTTGGAGAATACCCCTCGATAGTCTAACAGGAGAATGCCTTTATGTATCTGATGTAAGTCATTCAAATGTGCACAAATCTGAACTTCATTCACAAATCAGTTAATTTAGTCTACAAGAAGCCTCGATAATCTTCAATCTACATTCTTCTGCAACATGAACTTCCATTGATCGAAGTAGTGCCTTTTCAAAGTCATTCTCGGGACAAGCTAAGAGCTGTGACTGTGTCACCCAGCAGACAGTAAAGCAAACACCTCAAGCCTTATCAAGATCATAAATCAAACCACTCTGAATCATGCTAGTAATGCCTTTCACTTGAACCCATGTACTTCAGTTATGACAAGACAATATGCAGTTCAAGTACAGGCGATTAACTAAGTGCGAGTCTTTATGTACGGTCATGTCTTGGTTAGAGTCACCCAACATCATTTTTGAAAACTGAGGCCTGCTGTTGCAGAACAAGTTGTAGCCAAAGGCAATTAAATACACAAATCAGGGGTGCCTGCAGGAGTCTGTTGTAAGAAACTGCAATAACTGCAGCGACGCAGCAATAGCAGTACATGTTTAATATCTTGTTTAAAAAGAAAAAAAAGACAGCCACATTTTCCAACAAGCCCAGGAGATTCAGTTTTGCTTCGTTGATTTATGGTGAAAATGCAGCAGATTAATAAATCTGTCAAGATTGCGGCTGATTGACACAACTGACGTATTAATTGAGCTTCAAGTTGTAACAGGAGATCATTGCAGTTTGTTGTAGTTGTTTTTATGACAACTGTTGTACAAGTTACTGTGAGGAAACACTTATGTATTGGTATTTATGTGCAGTCGTGTCCGGCCCAGATGAGGGAACTAAAAAGCCACGGAAAAGGCAGATATGACTCATAGTTGCTTTAAATGAGTATAATTCTATGGAAGTGAAGCAAAAAATGTGCCAACAAAAACAGCTACAGGCAATGTTGACCCTAATGAGTCAAAAACACCACAGGGCTTGCTGGTAACCATGGACCCGGAAGGTCAGCGGTCGCCACGGTTACCGCCGAGGTCAATGAATGCACACAGAGCACCTAAGTGTTGCAGGGAGGGTGACACGCTGAACACAATGTGCCCTTACAGCTTCAATGCGCTAAAAAGTAATGCTCCTCCGACTTCTGGCCTGAAGATGTGGAGGCAACACGCCCGCAACTCATGATTAGAGCGGCAAGGGTCATTCATCTTCAATCATTCATCAATTAGTGGAAATTAATTGTTTTAGTTATTTCAAAAGCAATCTGATGACATCACGGTGGGTTAATTGACATTATCGTGGGCATTTTTCCCTATTAGTTGACATTTTATAAAGAAAACAATTCATACATAAACTAATATTTTCTTCTATTTTTAATGTATAATGTAGGTCATTAGTTGCAGCTCTGCCGATGATTATTTTCAATATTGATTAAACAGGCCAAATTATTCAATTTAGTAAAATGTAAGGAATGATTCATGCGACAGCTTATTTACTTTGTTGCAGCTCAATTCCAGAGGAAAATGAATGTGCAGATAAAATGACTCACCTGTCCACCTGGAAACGGCTTCTTTTGCAACAACATTCGACTTTCCTGCAAAACAAAGTGTACGATCAATATGAGCATTATCCATCATGTTTTTAATCATTGTTCACAGCGATGGGAAGGGAAGACTGTGCAAATGTAAAACAAATAAATGCATCATGAGAAATCCCAGCTGACGGTCTTTTGACCTCAGAGTAGAAATGATGTTCTATAAGAAACGTACTGCAAGTCTTATAAATATAAAGGAAGACAGAAAACACAGTGGGAAAGTGGACGTTACAGAAAACAATATCTTTCTAGAGGAAAGTGTGGTCACTGACGTGGTGTTTGGGTAGCTGCAGCCAGTGTATGAATGCTGAGTTACTATTACAGTTAAGCCTCCACCTCCCCTTCAGCTGGAGCTGGAAAGAGTCCATCCAGAAACCTGACAGAGCTGAACTATGTGCTCCAACTGGCTCGCTGTCAAGTTTTTAGTTATGCATTTTGCGGCCCATAAAACTGGAACAGCAGGTATGATCATTATGTTGCTCGACACCTGGAATAATCACTATATAAAATAACCTTTGGTTGAATCCATATTAACCATCAACAGACAATCCTGCACCCTAAACTGCAGCCAATATGAGATATTTTTGGTGAGTTTCTGCCTGAAAATCTGAAGAGTGAAGCACTTGATCAGTGGTGATGTCTCTAACTGCCAGCAACAGTCATTTCAGCATTCAGTGAGCATGAAAACCAGGAAAACAAACATGAATATTCACAAACATATCACAGCTGCAAGTGGGAGGGACTGAGTTAAATAACTTCTGACTCATGGACATGCATTAGCCTGGATGACTCATTTTCTAATCTGTTGTCCCTGGCCAGATGTTAAAAGGACACCCTTTATATAATCATGGAGAATTAATTTACACAACAGGTTAAATACCTTCATAATCAATAAGATGATCACAAACAAGGTTTTCATTTGGTAATGTAAGAATTCCAAATCATTCCAAAACCCAATAAATATGTACTGTTCCCTTAAACATGTAAATAGGACGTGTGAATTCATGTCCAACCTTTTAGTTCCGTCACACCTGCCATGAATATATGCCTGTGGCTGCGATTTCTTTGTTTGTTTTTAACCCCACCTTTAAACCAAATCAACCTACTATCTATAGGTGTGGTAGCCATTATCAATCATTTTGACCTGACAAATCCAACTTAAATCAAACACGTTGTTTGTCCACTCGTCGACACCGACTACAATCTACAAATGTTTTTAACTCTTGGTGAAATTTGATTTTGGCTCAGTGCTTATACTGTATATGGGCGTGGCCACCGCTGGAAATGAGTCATGCTATGCAGAGTGGAGGTCTGAACAGGTGAGTCTTGAGCCTTTTTTGGAAGGCAAGGCCATTTTATTTGTATAGCACCTTTCAACAACAGGGCAAATCAAAGTAAAACATTAAAAACATTGGAGAAAAAAAAACCATTAAAACAAGCCAATAATAAAATAAAGTTTAACATTTAAACATTAAAAATAAATAATGAACATATAAATAAAAAATAAATATGGAAGATGGCAAGTGACCCTGCTGTCTTCCAGATACTTGAGAGACCCTTTGGTATTGACTGATTTGAATTTGTGAGAGTAAAGACGATATTTATCCTTTAAAAATGTTTGTTTAATGTCCAATTAAATAATTATTACTCTGCATCGTTGAAAGTAAATTTCCTTAAATAACTCTTAAATTAAAAAAAAAAGATATTGATGGTTAAATATATGTAAAGCAGAGTCTTAACCGTTGGTGGAAGAAGTACATTTACTTCAAATTAAAATAGAAAATGTCCCTGAAGCAAAAAAAAGTACAGTGAGTATTAGCAAAAATGCACTTTGAGCGGTTTCACCACTGGTCCAAACAGTGAACCGAGGCCTATGACATCTGCAGAACAAGTCTGAGCCCATTCTGTGAGCAGCTCAGCAGTAGACAAACCAATGTAATACACGCCGAGCGGAGCGCCACACAACTCACAGCGCCGTTCGGTTTCACTGAGGGAAGATGTTATCTAGAATCAAAGCTGTGTGGTTGAAAAAGAAACACACCAGGAGGCAAGCGATGCATGTGACGAAGCACAAGTTAATCATGGGTTAATCCATTGAGTCTGGGTGCATTCATGGTCTCTAGTACATAGAACATATACAGATATATAGATAGATATAGAGAGAGACTGAGATTTACCATGGCCTCAACTTACAGTGGAAACAGATGGCAGTTAATACATTTTAAAAAATTATCTAATATGGATACTCCATTTGCAATTTTTTCTTTAACTGGCATGTTTTGATTGATTGTTTTCTAATGGCCACGTTGTGGACTGAAGATTATTATATTAACTTATATGTTATTATACATCACCATTGCTGCTTTTATGTCCTTGAGTGCTTTGAAATGCGAAATAATGAAATCCATTTATTTATTCAATATCTAAAGAAGGAGAAAAAAAACGTTTTTCTTCCTGTTCAGATAGCTGTAATAAAAACTTTCCTGGGATTGCAATTGGGAATCCAACAGCTGTTGCAGTGATTAATCTTGGGAATAAGTTTATCACAGAGACTGAGTTTCTGCAGAGGGTCTGACAGTGTGATCATGAAGTTAGTTCTCTGGTGTTTTACATATCTACTCATACAGGTTAGAGAACTTTTAGCTGTATTGTATTGTGTCTAATGCTCAATAAACTAGAAATTCATCTGAAAGTCCAGCTGCCTTCGGCATACTTTCACCCCAGACTATAAACTACAGCCACAACATTTAGATTAATCTCAACTTCTTCAAAACACCCGAATGTCTAAAGTGATTTAGACAGGAATGATTTGCCTGCATGTCCATAAGTAGCAGGTGACATATTATGTGCGTCATGTTGGAGTGGGAAAAAAAAACAGCATGCAGACTAAATGCATGCCTGGTGTCCCAGTAAAAAGAAGTGCAGGTAAACAGACCAGATAGTTTCTACGTGCACATAAAGGTAACACACCCTCTTTACAGCAGGTCAGCTGTCACATGAACTTAAGGATTTTTGTAATACCACTAATCGCCGTGTGCATTGTGTGAAGAAGAGGTGTGTCAATAAGTGATGAGGCCGGAGGTCAGACGGTTCATTTAGACTGCAATTTAAAACTGACATGCGAACAGAAACAGAATGCACCATCTCAGCAGAAACACTCTTCACATGTACCGTCTTGTATGAACATGCAACCAGTTTTGTGGTTCTAGCCGACGGCTTAAAACCGACATAACCGCGTATCTTAAAAAAGCATCTCAAGTGACCACCTGCCGTCAGTTTTCACTTCCTCATTCACATTTGATTTTAACCGTGAGAAACTGTGAGCCAGCTGTTTGAGACGACAACTACAGAAGATTATGTATGATTGTGTGACACACAGGCAAGTGTTTGGAAGACTTGCTGTTCTAAACATACATACTATGTGTTCACCGGGCAGTCTGTAAATTCAGTAGTGCCTCGTTCACTCGACACGACTTCAACCCTGATTTTTTTCCACTGGATGACAGTTTTTGGATCTCCGGGACAAAAAGTTCCAGATCGGCAGCAAATCAGCGTTGGCTCGGTGCTCGCACTTTGGCGCCCGACTGCTACGTGTGAACTGTTTAAAGACGCGAGCCAATAGGCCTGCCGGTGCATCGCAGACAAATCCCAGATATCTAGCTGGCTAAATATCTGGACCTGTCAGGGAGTCTGTCGGTGGGGGCCGTGACAGCACAAGACACAGATGGAAGGGAAAAACTGGTGGAAGGAAGGGGGGGTCGCCTGGTCTGCAGCCTACCTTTGCGTTTGCTACATGGACCACAGTTAATGCTACTACACCTAGGGGTGCTGGATCTTTGCAATAGTAGAGACGTGTGTAGACGGGCCGTTACGTGCAGCCAGCAACGTCAACAGGCATGCCTACGCCCACTCACTTCTCATGTGGTTTGGTGATAAAACGTAGTGTTGAGACCTCATCGGGGGTCTCTCCCGGTGAGGGATCATGTAGGGCGTGAGCCCAAGTCGCCCGTCAGTCAGGAAGTGTGAAACCCACTCAACCAGCCGTGTAGTGTGAACAGTGCGGACATCTGACGACTTTCAATAACGTGTAGCGTGAAGTCCTGGACTTCTGGCATCTCTTTAATGCACCTTATTTAGAGCTGACTGAACATCCAAAATAGCTTTGGAGGAGGAATTTTTTTCTCTCTCACATCCGGCTTATGTTTTTTTTTTTTTTAGCACTGTGGCGTAGTTGATTTTGATAGATGACCAAGATCATTGCAGCACTGATTATTGGAGATTTTTCCTGGCAATTATCTAAAGTACATGTATGAGTTGGATGATTAATGTGCTGAATACTTGCCGTCTACACTGTACCGAGGTGTTATTTTAATCACTCCTTTATCTGACATTCTGTGGGAGGCTGCACTGAAATAGTCCAGCTCCTAATGCCCAACTCATTATCGGGTGTGAAACCACGTATAAGTGTGAATCTCAAGTTGTTTGTTTCTTGGACGTTGCCCAACTCTTCCCCTCCGCCTCCGTTCTGAGTAAGAGATATCCTCAGTGTACGCATAAAAAGCCACTGATGTCAGGATTCAGTCTCCATCTCTTTCATTGGTCTAATTGTATTTTTTAAAGACCAAACATGACTCAAAGCTTTCAGCTACAGTCACGAACTACAAGCTCACACAAAATACATGTTACACATGTTTCTTGGACTTTTTCTTCTACTTCTGTCATGACATACACTCAGTGCTTTGATCAGTTAAATGGAAGCTTTTATACAATGTAATAAACATTTTTGAGAAAAACAACAAGAAGTCATGTTACATCTGTACTCACTCATCTCCTCCACGACCTCGGGGTCACATTCTCTGTACTTCTCCAAATCGGCCTTCAACCGAGTCCGCTCCTCTCTCAGAGCCTTCACCTCTTTGAGCAGCGAGCTTCTCTCCTTCTACACACAGAAATCATTGATGTGTTTCTTTTTTTAAATCATTTTATGTAAGAAACATTGATCTATTCCTCCATACACGGTGTGGAAGCAACATATTCTTACTGTGTCTTGACGTCCTACTTTCGCTTGTTCAACTGCTTTCTGTACGGACACTTGCCGCTGCTTTGCTTCAGAAATCTTTAAAGTAAAAGAGTCTTACATTAGTCATATCCAACTGTTGCCAAGAAGAAAAATAGATGTGTACCCAATAGAGATTTCCCTGTATTCTGCCATAAAATCAATACTATCTTTGTAGTGTTGAAACGAAACCTAAGATAGACTGCTCACAGTTCACAGTGCTGTAAATTGTACTATTAAAGCATGCTTGTAATTAATTTGGGGGAAAGAACGGAAGCTGGGTAATTTGTTTTTCATATGCATTTTGGAGTCAACAAGACAACAGTTACATTCCACATTAAGAGCCTACAGTTGATCTAATGATCATCTGCTCCGGCCCATCATGCGTGCCTGTATATTACAATGCTTACGGTATAATCACACGTCAGATTGCTGCGCTACATCATATATAACGGAGGAATCTGGTGGCCAACATTCTCCAAGGAGTCACCACCCTCACACCATCTGTCTGCCACGCAACAGGAGAACGAAATGGGAATCTCTCACAAAAGTTTTTTTTTTGTACTCGACAATTTCTGTTTCTGTTTGAATATATAAAATGAAACGAAAAACACAAACAAATCCATCAATAATTTACGCACTTTGCATATTTCTCTCCCCAAAAAGAAGTGCCTTCTGGGCTCGTCATACGCTGACCTCGTTTACTGTAAACTACAGTGAGCAGTGTCTTCTAAATATAGAAAAAAAACAAGCTTTGGTGAGAATATGCCTCCTCGTTTCATAAAGTATAGGTGTTTTAAATGGATAAATACATGATCTGCTCTGGAGACAGCGCAGCATAGAGCAAGATGTTTTCATGTTCTTTGTGGTTGGTTAAGTAACATCTGCAGCGTCTGAGGTCACTGTGTCCTCACCTGGCTTTGAAGCTCCTCCAGTTTGTTCTTGCGAGCATTCAGGGCCTTGCTGGGAAAGGCCCAGTAGTAGTTGGATGTACCCACTCGTTCACAGTCCACCATGTTGTCATCCACCAGGCTCTGCAGCACGTCCTTCACAGACATGGGAGCTTAAAGCAGCAGAGAGAAAAGCACCTCCTACATTAAAAGATACACAATTCTTCATTTTCTATTATTACGCTGCCTTCACAGCAGTCGATGCCATTTGTGGACGACTGATTTATTGTAGAGAGTCCGATTGTTTCCGAGCTTAGAAGACTTCAGGCGATACGAAACGCATCTGGTGTTAGGTAGAATATCACTTTCTACTGAGGATTTTAAAATAAATTACAAGTCAGCATCAGGTCTTATTTTGGCAAGTCGTACCACTCCAATGTTCACACAGCTTAACCCACACATCTGCGGCCTATCTGGCCGTGTTTTAATGCTATCTGAGAGAACACAGAGAGGATGTAACGTGATACTCCCACGCGTCTTGCTTGGCCGGCCCAGAGTGAAACTCAAAGAGCTTGTTAAGGCCTGAGCTGTGCCTGAGAGGATGTTGAACGGCAGCAAAAAATAAAAGCTGGGATTCAAAGTGGAAAAACTCTGGCAAAGCTCGACCGAACACCAGCATGTGCATGACTCCAAATCTGTCTTTTTCCAGCCCTTTGTCTCTTTGCTGTTTTTAATGGTTACAGTATGTTATTGCCGCTCTTTATGCAATTTAGCCACGATCACTCACTTGGCCCCTTTTTCTCACGTTCTCCCGTCAAACAGGAAAACGTGCCCATAACACAGATCTCTTGTTGCCCCTCCCCCCATCACCGAGCAACTACATCATGCCCAAGTAAGGGGGGGGGACAAAAACATGCGCTTTTAATCACAGCAACACGATCCAGTTTCCCCAGAATAATGTTATGTCCACTTTGAAAACAAAAATCCCCTCACTTCACTCAAACATACACAGCACAGCTTTGTTCCTCTGCAGGATTTAAAATAGTATAGTAGAATCCCTCAACAGTCGTAATGTCCGGCTCCATTTGGACATCAAGGGAATGCGTTTTATTTAAAAACCAAAAGGCTTTTAAAGAGTCCTCTGCACCATGAGTTGATCTGGTTCTGCTTATACAGACCGAATACAGTTAAGATGGCAACAGCTAGTCCTGGTTGCCATGGTCATGTTGCAAGCATGTCACCACAATGTTTTCAAGAATGCAAGAGGGCAACACACTGCCTGTCGACACCGACTGTACGGTGTCTGGAAATAAAACGGATGGTATTTTACTTACAAAGACCATTGCTGGTATCCATGCATGTTTTATCCCATTTATTACTCTTCTAATAAACCACAGGTCTGTTCATAATGCTCAAAAACAAACCTTGTTTCATGTCTACCTGTTGAAGGAACAGAACTAACTAAATTTGAATGCGACAATTCACTGTTGATTACCATTCAAATATCTGCCATTTAACGGGATGAAAGATGAGGGCAGTGTGGTAAACGGGGTAAAACGTGCAAATAAAATAAACATTTTATTTTTTAAAACAGGGTGAGGTCTCGACTAAACTTTGGATTTGTTTAATTTATTAAGTTATAAAACAGTGAGGGAACCATGTTTTCTTAAACAGGCAGCAAACCTGAACAGTGAACGCACCATAAAGAAAATTCAGTGTTAATAATATTTCTCTACTCACTTATGCCTTTTGTCTTCGGAGCAATCTTCTCAATGTCTTTCAACTGAAACACATCTTTCTACGAAGAGAATGTGGGAAAATAATAAAGAAACAAAGTTTTTTTTAATTAAAGTTTCGTACAAAAAGGAACTATTTAAAACAGTCTGGATCTAGTCTTATGGCTGCACTTTCTGGGAATTAATACAACTGATATATTTATGGATTTATAGTCATCATTGTTTTAAAATATATATAGTAACATGACTTGATGACTTTCATGGTATTTGTATTCACAGCAAACTTATAGTAAACTAAAAATACTTAAATTTCTGTAACTATTTTTAATGCAAAAATGTTTGTAAAGCACTTTTAAAGTTTGTTTTATTACTAGTATATTAATAAGTAACAAAAAAAATAACTTCCTTTGCCTGGACTTAAACTGTGATCTTTATTAAAAATCCAGCATAGAAAGCAAAGAAAGCCTCATATGGTTCCTCCTGTAAACCGTGTGGTCACATTCACATACGGGAATCTCACCGTTTCAAAGAAAATCTCCATCATGCGAGTTCTCTTCTCCTCCAAACTCAGTCCTTTCTTCTTTGACTGAAAAGATAGTTCACAGTAACATACAGCCTGGGTCGTTTCCCTCACAGCAACGGATACACCATTATATTATACACGGACTTGCAAGCGACAGTAAACAGTGTACACTGAGCTTCCATCTCATTGCTGTTGTTGTTGTTGTTACACCTGTAGCGCTCATGTCGCTAAATTAGAAATAATCGAATGCTAGGACACCAATACTTGAATGACACGTAGTTAGTAATATACGTCTTGTATTCTGGCCAACGTAGGCCACGGCACACGTACTTTTGTCACGTAATTGTCAGTTGCCAGGTAACTGACGTTAACGTTAGCTTGGAGCTAGCTTGCTAACGCTGGCTTGCTAACGCTAGCTTGCTAATGCTACTTTGCTAATACTACCTTGTCAATACAAGCTTGCTTAGACTAGCTTGCTAATGCTAGCTCTCTAATACTAGCTTGCTAACGCTAGCCTGCTAATACTAGCAAGCTAGTATTAGGCTAGTACTAGCCTGTACGTAAGCGTCGGCGTCGCTGACAGCACTATTCCATCCACATGGAAGTAAAGGTGAACGTCTGCTTACCATTTTATTGCGTTGGCTGTGGCAGCAACGTCCGCTGACATTAATGTTTTGATGTAATATAATGCTGCTGCTATGTCCGTAATCCAGACGAGGAAAGCCAGCTCTGAATTTCCCGCGGAACGCTGTCACGGGGCCTCTGCTGCCTTTAGGGCTCCTCGTAAATTCCACTGTTCGCAGTATGGGAATGTAAATTAATACAAAAATATTGTTGCCATGGCGATTTTTAGAGTATGTTGATTTTAAAAGATAATACACGAATATCTTAGGTGTGCTATAATATAATATGGTACAGTTAACCGCAGAAAACGGTCGTTTTGGCTGGTTAATGTCGATGTTCACGTTAGTCGTGAGAATTCCCGACCGCTAGGGAAGGCAACATTACTTTAACGGGGAGGAGCGATGTTGTTCGTCACCTCACGGTTTTCTGACGCTCTCTGCTGTTTAATAAAATACATTGCTGAAATTGCAAATTGCTCATAATGCTACGTTTTCAACAGCACGCTCATAAAAAATGTACCTTATTACAACATAAAGTAAGTACAGCACAAAATCAATGACAAAATTATTTCCTATGGGCACTTTAATTCCATTTGGCATTACAAATATAAACAAGACAATGGAAAACAAATAATTTAACAGGATCGTGTAGAAAATGGATGACCAAATTCAGGATAAGTACTGAAAATGGTTTGCTTGAGGACAAACACTTTTTGACTACAGTGTATTCTTAACAACAAATTTGGAACATTTTGCAACTTTTTTTTTTAGTATAAACAAATAGTTTTCACTAAAATACAACTTGTTGGTTACAGATTCCTTTTTTTAAAGACAAAGAACACATGGAAAAGAGTGAAGGTGATCCCACCTCTGAGTCAGATTTTTTTTTTAATTAAACCTGCTTTGCAGCACGATGAACAAACCTTGTCACTGATGCGTCTGAGCACTGAGTTTATTTTCAAAATTTTTAGCTGTTTACTTGAATTCCATTTGTTTGCACATAATCACACCAGATTTAAAAGTCAACATATCAACTGTCTTTTGTGTGGTGCCTTAATTGATTACAACACAATTACACTTGTTTTGCACACACAAATGCACTACATCATTTTGTTAAAAAGTCACTTTACTACTTTAATCACCACGTGTGTGTTAATTTAAAGTGATAACAAATTCCACAAGTATTGTAGTTCAAACAGTGCTTCCATTTAAAGTTTCTTTTGGTGATTTCATGTGTCAGCTTGAAACATATTTATACATTGTGCACAGTCTTCTAGTGTTTATTAGTAAAAACAACATGCACAGAGTTGCCTAATCATGCTCTAAAATACTCTGCTACCTATAGTAAGTGCAATATGTTTCTCTTTTATAGTGGACAGGCAAAATGTGAAGACTTTTCAGGTGACTAACATACATTTGTTCTTTAATTTCAATCTCCAACCGGTATTTTTAGGAACAAGTGCAACAGCTTTATTTTTTCTAGTTGTCTTGCCACGTCAAAGCAAGTCAAGAGGTCTAACATAATTATGTACAACGCTTAAGTTTTATTTTTCACATCAGTGATATTAAGATGGAACGTGAACAAGGCTGTGAATGGACCCTTCAAAGCACCAACTCAAAGCACCAATCAGCAGCAGCCGTCTCGTGAAACCTCTCAATTCAAACCAGGAAGAAGTCTCCGTTTCCACGGCGCCAGGCGGGGATGTCGCGGCCACACAGGTGGCACGACGACGGCGTGATTCAAGGATGAATGGGTGATCGAAATCCACCAGTGTGTGTGTGTGTGTGTGTGTGTGTGTGTGTGTGTGTGTGTGTGTGTGTGTGTGTGTGTGTGTGTGTGTGTGTGTGTGTGTGTGTGTGTGTGTGTGTGCACTGAGAGAGAGAGGAAGGGCTACTGCAGGTAGCGGTAGACTTTGAAGCAGTGGTTTCCGGAATCTGCAACCACAACATGTCCGTCAGAAGTGAGAGCCAGACCCTGGGGGCCGTACAGGGGGTCTGCCGATGTGTTGATGTAGGACAGGAAGGAGCCGCTGCCATCAAACACCTGAGAGAGAGACAGAGAGACAGAGAGAGACAGAGAGAGAGACTTGGTTTGTACAATAAAGTCATTAAAATCAACATTATGAACATATAATTGCAGTTTGATTCCTTTACTAAAAGTTGTATTTTTTAATTCCATGTTTTTTATTGGTGGATGACAACGTATTTCTGAGAGTTTAGAGTTGGTATGATGCCAAACATCTCCGATTTTAATAGACGCACTGCTTTGGGAGAAAGTTACATTTTTCTAATGGGTCAGAATTTTACTCTCCTTTCTGTTTTTTTGTGTTTTTTTTTCTTCTTTTTTGTCCAAATCAATATCAGAAACCAGTGTCACTCAGTTAATGTAGAAGTTGTCATGGTCTCTGTTAAAGCAGATGGCATACATTTTGGCATGGATGTGAGGGTTTTTATTTTTTTTGTTTTTTATTTTGGAAGCCCAACCTCAGCTCCTTTAATAAGTCTATAATAAACTGTGTAGCCAAAATACGGACACTCAGACCCTTCAGGACAATAATGTCACCATTGAAAAAGCAGCTTCCAAATTGTAGATTTAACTATTTTCCACCACTCACTTTGTCATGTTGGCCTCAAGGGCATATAGATGCTATATCCCTGGCTTCCACTAGGGGGCATTCCTGCTGTTTTATGCGTTTGGTGCAATGCATCAAAAATAAATGTTGCTAACTAGTGACATATCCCAGACTGACATTAATCATACAGAAAATAATTAAATGTGTGCTGTTACGTAAGGAAACAGGCATTTAAAGGGTTGTAAGGATGTTTGCATGTAAATGAATGCAGCAGCAGCAGCAGGTGTTCACCGTGTGCTGGTATAATGAAGGCTCGTTGCCCTGACCTGTATCCTGCTGTTGCCCCAGTCGGCCACGATGATGTTGCCGTTGACGTCCACCGCCACGCCTGTCGGGGCGTTGAACTGGCCGTTGCCTTCGCCGTTAGATCCAAACTTCAGCAGGAACTCTCCTTCTGTGTTGAACACCTACAGTTTGGTTTTCAAGACAAAAAAAACACAGTAAAAAAATCTTTACAATAGATATAATAATATAAAATCATACAAGCCACCGTTTCTAGTACTAAAATATGGACCAATTAGTATTTATTCTTTAGTTGTATTCTTTACTCAACTCTTCGTGTACCTGTAATAAAATCCCACTGCTCTATATATTATATTATATTATATTATATTATATTATATTATATTATATTATATTATATTTCACCTACCTTGACAGAGTGGTTGTGGAAATCTGTCACGATGATTTCATTGTTGTTGTTGACGGCAGCAAAGTGAGGCCCTAAAAAAAGCAGCAAAATCAAATGTTTTAGAAAACAACCGATGTTTTGCTTTTTAGACATGCAAATTAATAAGAAGCCAAATGAATTTCATGACAAAACAAGAATGTTCAAACCTCTTTATGCCTGATCAGTGGAGCTACATGCTGTTTTGAAGACCGTTATGTGTTAAACTGATATCGCTGATGTGTCTAAAAGTTCCCTTCTTATTTATTTATTGAAAAAAACAAAAACCCCTCAGAAGTCAAAGGATGATGGATCTTTATGGTTCCTGGCATTCGTCTTCATTCCACATGCAGGTGTGAGCCGGCTGGACGACGACGACTGTAAGGGGGGGGTAGTGCACATATTACCATTGAGTGTACCTGCAAACTGCCTGTCGCCGTTGCCGCGGTTACCGAACTTGGTGACCAGCTTGCCGTTGAGCTGAAACACGAAGACGCAGCAGGACTTGTTGTCGACCACGATGACATGGCCGTTCCTGTCCACCGACACGCCTTTAGGGCCCATCAGCTTCCCCGAGCCGATCTTGTTCTGAGGAATGTTGGAGGTTTTAAGGACGGGCCCTCAGGGAGCACGCTCCACGTTTATATGTCAACCACAGTTTTTCTGCACGTGGCAGTGTATTAATCTGGCATCATTATCCAAACGCCATAAAACTACAATCAAACCTGAAAAACAGTGGTTGAGAGAAAGGCAGTGTTCAACATGTTTATCTATTGCAGCCCTACTAAGCAGCAAATTAAGACGATTCCTATGAAACTATCCAAAGCACAAGGCCAGAACTGTTGATTTTCACTATTAAAATCTGCACTTTTACTAATTCAGCGTCTACGTTTCTGAAAAAGACTCAAGAATGGAGTGAAAATCTGCATGCGTTTACCTCTACACCGTCCAGAAATGGGCAAACAAGGTCAGAGCACAAAACGTACAGTAATGCAGCCGATTTATCACTTGAATGATTGAAAAAGACTCACAGGAGAATCATTCAGCTTCTGTCTACTGTTGTTGTTTCTAACTGAACATCAGATATCGTCTCAAAGTGTGAACTCACCTTGAACTTGCCTTCGCTAGAAAAGATGCTGACCCATTTGTTGTCGTAGTCGGCGATGATGATGTCGCCGTTGGGGTGGAGCGCCACGCCGGTCGGCCGCTGCAGCTGACCCGGAGTCCTGCCGCGCACGCCGAAGCGGCTTCTGAACTGGCCTTCGTTGGAGAAGATCTGCATCAGGAGACACGTGGAAGGTTGATCACAGGAGCAGGACGTTTCTGCATGTGTTCATGTCATTTATAGACGTCGTACCTGGACACACTGGTTGTTGCTGTCTGCTATCAGCACCTTCCCCTGAGACGAGGTGGCCACTCCCTGCAGGTTAGTGAACTCCCCTTTGTTTCTTCCTTTTGTGCCTAAAAAACACATCAGATATATATTAGTAGTCTCATACGTTCTATCGATGACAGACCATTAATATCCATGAACTCAATCAGGAGACAACGTGTTAACAGGAGCAGAAACGTAGATTTACATGTTATTATTACTTATTTAAACGGATCACCTTAAAGTCAAGCTTATATTAAAAATGCTGAGCTGAGGGAGGTGAGGGGAGGTGAGGGAGGTGAGGGGAGCTGAGGGAGCTGAGGGAGGTGAGGGGAGCTGAGGGGAGCTGAGGGAGGTGAGGGGAGCTGAGGGGAGGTGAGGGAGCTGAGGGGAGGTGAGGGAGCTGAGGGGAGGTGAGGGGAGCTGAGGGGAGCTGAGGGGAGGTGAGGGGAGGTGAGGGGAGGTGAGGGGAGCTGAGGGAGGTGAGGGAGCTGAGGGAGCTGAGGGGAGGTGAGGGGAGGTGAGGGGAGCTGAGGGGAGGTGAGGGGAGGTGAGGGGAGGTGAGGGGAGCTGAGGGAGGTGAGGGAGCTGAGGGGAGGTGAGGGAGCTGAGGGGAGCTGAGGGAGGTGAGGGAGCTGAGGGGAGCTGAGGGAGGTGAGGGAGCTGAGGGGAGGTGAGGGAGTTGAGGGGAGCTGAGGGAGGTGAGGGAGCTGAGGGGAGGTGAGGGAGTTGAGGGGAGATGAGGGGAGGTGAGGGAGCTGAGGGGAGCTGAGGGGAGGTGAGGGAGTTGAGGGGAGATGAGGGGAGGTGAGGGAGCTGAGGGGAGGTGAGGGAGCTGAGGGGAGGTGAGGGAGTTGAGGGGAGCTGAGGGAGGTGAGGGAGCTGAGGGGAGGTGAGGGAGTTGAGGGGAGATGAGGGGAGGTGAGGGAGCTGAGGGGAGCTGAGGGAGCTGAGGGGAGCTGGGGGAGCTGAAGGAGGTGAGGGAGCTGAGGGGAGGTGAGGGGAGCTGAGGGAGGTGAGGGAGCTGAGGGGAGGTGAGGGAGCTGAGGGGAGCTGAGGGGAGGTGAGGGAGTTGAGGGGAGCTGAGGGAGGTGAGGGAGCTGAGGGGAGGTGAGGGAGTTGAGGGGAGATGAGGGGAGGTGAGGGAGCTGAGGGGAGCTGAGGGAGCTGAGGGGAGCTGGGGGAGCTGAAGGAGCTGAGGGGAGGTGAGGGGAGGGGAGTTGAGGGAGCTGAGGGGAGCTGAGGGAGGTGAGGGGAGCTGAGGGGAGGTGAGGGAGTTGAGGGGAGATGAGGGGAGGTGAGGGAGCTGAGGGGAGCTGAGGGAGCTGAGGGGAGCTGGGGGAGCTGAAGGAGGTGAGGGAGCTGAGGGGAGGTGAGGGGAGGGGAGTTGAGGGAGCTGAGGGGAGCTGAGGGGAGGGGAGGGAGCTGAGGGGAGGTGAGGGGAGCTGAGGGGAGGTGAGGGGAGGGGAGGGAGCTGAGGGGAGGTGAGGGGAGCTGAGGGAGCTGAGGGGAGGTGAGGGGAGCTGAGGGAGCTGAGGGGAGGTGAGGGGAGCTGAGGGAGCTGAGGGGAGGTGAGGGGAGCTATAAAAAGTGTCCTCTTCTAGGTTTTGTTTCCCGTCCATGAAGGTTGAATGTTGGAAGTTTTCCATCTACTACTCCTGCGTGGCGGCGCTGCACTCCAATTCTACATTTACGTCGTCACCTGAAGCCATCATTGAATGGGGTCAGACCCGAGCCGAGGACTGGGAGTCAGACCCGAGCCGAGGACTGGGAGTCAGACCCGAGCCGAGGACTGGGAGTCAGACCCGAGCCGAGGACTGGGGGTCGGACCCTGAATGAGGGAGGGTCGAGTCCCATGACTGGTCCTCGACTCAGAAAAGACTTGTCCTCTCCACTTAACGTAAATTGATTTGATCAAATCAACGGGAATTAATTTAACAGAAGTTGAAATTGCATGCAAGCATTAATAGAATCAGTCATTAAACAGACTTCTGTAGCGTTTTAATCATTTTAAATATGTGATCCGACAGCAACACACCACTTTCTCATGCTACAGCCGGATAAAAGAATCCAGGAGTGACATCTACTGACCGATCCTGAAGATGAGGTCGTCCTCGATGGGGTTCTCTTTCCTCCTCCCCGTGCTGTACATGCTGGCCGGCCTCTTGATGGCCTTCTGCTTGATGTGACTGCTGCCCGGAGACTTCAGCCTCTTCTTGACGCCGTCCGAGGCCGACGACACGTCGATGGATTTGGTGGCTTTAATCTTAAAGGGGCTTCCTCTGATGTGCTGCTCGTACAAACGCAGCGATAGGCTGAAAGTCCCCTCTCTGGGAGCGGAGAACAGGTACTCGTACGTGCCGTTCTTGTTGTCCAGGATCTCCCCGTCACCTTTGCTCCCCTCGGCCGAGCACATGTCAGCGGTGATGACCGCGTTGCCCATCTTGCACAGCTCCCCGTCTTTGTCCTTGGTGGTGATGGTGATGGACGTGGGGACGCCCACCACGCAGTGCCGCAGGCCTTCGCCCGTCGCCACCGTCTCGGAGGCCACGGCGTTGGTCGTGACGATGGTGCCCAGGTTGTGGACGGACTTCTTCAGCCCCTCCGTCTCCGCGATGAAGTCCAGCTGGTGGTTCTCGCCGGGCTGCAGAGGGAGCTCCTGGCTGGCGAGCTCGCCGAGACGCTCGCTCATCTGCTTCTTCACCAGCAGCACCTCGGCCTCGCTGCCGTGGCTCAGGGCCTGCTCCGTGAAGTTGCAGCTGCTGTTGATGCCCTCCTGGCCCTGCAGCAGAGTGTCCAGCTGGGCTTGGAGTACCTAAAGCACACACCAGGGGGCAGCATGGTTACATAGTGACGACTGTATAGTCCACATGGAATAGCAGGAGCCTGAGGAGGTTTGAACTAAACACCAAGCATGCTGCATGACATTTAAGAAGGGAGGGGTCTTAGCTCATTCGGGACAAAAACATAACGTCATGTGATTCTGCAAAACTTCCAGAGCGCCGCTGTGACCGACCATGAAAACATCTGTCAGATATGGAGACGTCTTGAAGAGATTTAGTAACTTATTCATCGATGATCCAATGTAGTAATCACACACACACACGCTGAACAATAGCAATCAAAAGTCATGCATTACATCATCACAAGTCAACACAAGAAATCTCTCTTATTTGTTGCTCATGCAACTCAACAGATTTGCCTTCTCCCTCCTCATCTCTGGAACATCAGCATGCCGTCATCCAAGCAAACCGAGACTCACCCACATCTCCCCATCACACTCCTCTTCGTCTGCCACAAGAGAAGCCATTAAGTCATTTATCCCGTCTGCTATCCCTTTAACTCATTCGCCCTCTGGAGCTCTGAGAACTAGCGTACATCCTGTGAGAAGGACGACGGTGAGCGGTTTGCAGCACGAGGAGAGGAGCTGTTCAGTGTTCCCTCGCTGCACATGACACACCCAGAAGTGTGCGTCCAGTACAGTGGCTCCATCTAGCTACCACACAGCAGATGTTTCCCCTGTGAGGAGTTCACCATAAGCAACCCATGTGAGGGTGAGTGGGTGTGTTAGGGTGGGGGGGTGTTGTGCACCAGCTCCCCCCCTTTCTTTCTGCCTGTTAATCGCCTATCAGACCGGCTGAGCTCCTGACACAAATCCACAAAAAACAGCCTGATGACTGGCTGTGATAGGGCAAATTATGTCCAAAAATTAGGATAATACGCATTTGAATTAATAACTTTATTGGATTAATTCTTTATGGATTATTTCCTAAAAAAAAATCTGAAAGAATGGATCAGAGCCTCCAGTTAATACGGCAGAAAATGTCTTGATAAGAAACACTGTTCTGAGCAAACATCACGTAACCTCCACACGCGTTACTTCACCTTCTGCTTGAGGCCGTAGTTGACCTCCAGCTCCATCAGGAGAACGCTCTTGCGGACGTTCAGAGTCTTCTGCAGCTCGTCAAAGGTGGCGTGGATGTCGTCCTCCATGGAGCTCTTCTGATTGGTCAGCTGCTGCAGGATCTCCGCCAGCGTCTGCAGGGCGGAGTCGATCTCTGGCAACCTGGGAGCCGGGGACACATGTTTGCTTGTGTGCACACATAAACCAGTGAGATGCTGCTGTATGAAGTGTGCTCTACCTCTGCTTCACAGCGTCCAGCTGGTCCTGCAGCGAGGCCTTGTGTTGCTCCACCACGTCTTTCAGAGGCACCGTTGGGTGTTCTCCGTGTTCGCCACTCGTACACTCCTCACACATGGCCGTCTCGCAAGGCAGGCAGTAGAACTCCATGACCTGAGCGACAGGAAGGAGTAGAGATGGAGTACATGTGTACGTCCCGGTGGCTTACAGGTAGGCGGCGCTCTTACGTTGCCTCCATGGTTGGGACAGGAGAGCAGCTGGCCCGTAGCCACGGCGGTGATGTGGTTGAGAGCGGCGGCCTCCTGGCTGCAGCTGTCCGGCGCCCGCTGCAGCACGTCCATCAGGTTGGTGATGAAGAAGTTGTTCTGCAACGCCGCCACACCCTTCTCCGGCAGGATCGAGGTCTGGCGGCACACGGGGCACGACAATGTGAGGCTGTGGGCCGGGATGTAGTTCTGCAGGCACCTGGAGGAGGAGGAGGAGGAGGAGGAGGAGATGAAAAGGTGGGAGCATCTTAGTAGAAAGTTAATGTACAGTAGATATGAACTTCTCCCTACACCAAGTTTATTTTCCATAGTTTTTTTTAATTTTCCCTTTTCTTCAAGAGAGATCTGGTCAACCATTTACAGAGATAACCAAAAAAAAACAGTTAATTGTCAGATATTTGACCTGAGAGGAGGATAAACGCAGGTGAAATGAGGCCTGTGGTGCCCCCTAGTGGTCAAATAAGTAAGACATGTTGGTGCTGTGTTAGAGAAGCTGATTCTATTGAGATGATTCCTATATTCCCCTTCATTTATGGAAATGTTGGTGAAAAACATTCTCTCAATACTATGAACTAAGCTTCACACATCTTGTGCACGTGTGCTTCTGTGTGTGTGTTGGCTCCATAGACCTGGAAATGTCTCCTCTTCCTGTCAGCTGCAGACTCATCACATTATACCACTGATGCTTTGAGAACTACCTTAAAGTGCACCAGGTTTTTCACGCTGGCCAGCAGACTGGGTCTTAAAGGGACAGGCGCTAACGGAGCCTTTCAGACAGACTTCATGGGAAGAATAATGTGTTTATGAACATTTCAGCCTGTAAGCATGTTCAAAACCCGAATGTATGAACCTGAAATGAGCATGTTGTTGGATGCAGTCATAATACATTAAAGTAGAGCCTTTCTGCCATTGAGGGTTTTATATTACACTTAATATATTCATTTAGATGCTCTAGGATCTCGTTTACAACTACACATTATTGTTAAATAGGTGCTGCCAGTAGAAAAAGCTGCACGATGCTTACAACTTTTCTTCACTTAAACCACAGCGTGAAATAGAGAAACTGCTATATTGTTCGATGTGACTGGAGAGAAGCAACCAGAGCAACAAGGGCCAGTCGGGCACCGTCCACGGGTTTCTCTTTTGTGTCAGAAACAAAAGGCTGGTTGTCAGAGAGGATGGCACCAACACACCCATGTTAACAACAGACAACCACACACCAATGCATTAAAGGCCACACTGTCCATGAAGTATTATTTCTACATCTTTATCCCAAGCTTCTTTTGCACATTTAAGCCACGAGACACGGCGTACGCCGGATCAGCATCTCCACTCACCTCTCACAGAAGGTGTGCAGGCAGGGCAGGACTTTGGGGTTCTCGTAGCGGTCCAGACATATGCTGCAGATCAGGAACTGCTTGTCGATCTGGCGGACCACGGGGCTGGGAATAGTGGAGCCTTCACTGGCCATCCTAACACCCTGACATAGGAGTCCCTCTTCCTCTTAGCCAGCACCCTGCAGAGAGGAACAGAGGAGGGATGAGCCAATCTGAAGGCTTGTGAAGATCAGTTCAAAGCAGAGAGCCTCCTTCCTTCCATCCACTCAGCGAGAGGAAATGCCAACAAACAGATGCAACACCCAAGAGGTTAAACTGAGGTCATGGCTTCAACATCAACTGTTCATTCGTGATCTGACAAAATAATCTGTCCGTCACACAATCTTCCCTCAGCAGACGGATTTTCATTCTTGAAGCGCTTCTCCATCTTGAAAGTTCAGACAATTTTCCCCAATCGAGCACCATTATAACAGAGACGTCTGCAAAACTACTGACACGACATCTCGGACTGCAAGGACAGCCATGCTCCATTTTCATTTTAATCCATGGGAGGTTTTAAAGGAGTAAATCTTCACTTTATCAGTGATTTCTAAGATCCTGATGTCATCCTCATGTAAAGTCTATGGGCCAGCAGCAGAAACAGGAATGCAAATGTGTGGTGGAATCATCATCATCATTCAGACATCTTGCCTTTCCTTGATAATGATAGTGGAGAGAGAGAGGAAATGAGGGGGTAGAGTCGGGGAATGACATGCAGCAGCCAGGATTCAAACCGGCATCCCATTGCTCAGGCCTTTCTCATACTGTATACAATCTGGACCTACAAACGTTAAGTTATAACAATGTTTACCCCCTGTACAGTTTAATGAGCAGGTTTATTAGGTATGGAACCGTTTTTTATGCCAGGCTGTAAACTTGTTTATTTCTGCTGTAAACTTGTTTATTTCTGCTGTAAACTTGTTTATTTCTGCTGTAAACTTGACACGGGAGTCACTTTATGATGGAGTTGAGGAGGAAGGACCTAGAATACATTTCCATACATGCCTGCATATGTCTGCATTACCAACCAGGCAGAGCAGACATCCAGAGTCTAGTCTGCAATTAAATCATTCAAAAAAGCATTATTGTCCATCACAAGGTGATAAAACACAGAAACATTCCATAAATAAATGAGAGCAGGTACAAAGCAAACTGTGTATAAAGGAGTGACAGTCGGCCTCGTTTAACATGGATGTGTTGCTGTCAGTTCCCTGCTGGGCCCGAGGTGATCTGAGGAGGAGCTGAAGGAGCTGAAGGAGGTGAAGGAGGTGCCCTGAGTGATGGACTCCTGCTGTCTGTAGACGTCTGACAGTTGGGTTTGATTTCTGGATACATTCTCGTGAGTTTCTCTTGCTTTTTTCTCTGAGAAAATAGTTACCAAGGTGTAGAAAAAGCCTCATCCATATCTGAGGCCTCAGGAGGTAAAACCATTCTGCATGATGGGAGGAAAGTCTCAGCAAATAAAGAGGTAGCAGAGGATTTATCCGCTACGTCTCTGGTGTTGGGAAGCGGCTCTGCAGCAGCAGTCGGAGCGAAGCATTAAAAAAAAGCCACTTTGAGTGATGAATATTTGATTAGAAAGTGAAAGCGAGGCACTTTGTGTTCAGCATCCGTCAGCGAGCGATGGGGACGCTGAAACTACAAAAATAAACAGTGTGATGCCTCCTGGCTGCAGCATCGGTTTGAGCTGAAGCCTCCGTTTCCTGCTTCCTACGACAGAATGTCTGACTCTTGTGTAACGCTGCAGCCGGCTTAGACACACTAAGTGTGTCAGTGCTTTTTATTGTCTCTTCACATTGAAGACGGGCAGAGAAACAGGCCAGCTCTGCTGCTGAGAGGAAACCCTCAGGGACTGTGTTCTCTCCTTATATCCCTCTAGTCCCTCTTATACAAGCCTCCCTCCTCCCTCCTCCCTCTGTCTGAAAGCAGATATAAGAGCCTGTAACTTGGGAAGTGGATCAAATGACTGTCATAATGAAGCCGTGATGCCATCAGCGGGGCATTACCAACGTTCCCAGTATGTTACACCACAAATCCTTGCACTTGAAACAGAAAACAGCAAGGAACTGTAGCAGCAGAATGATGACTCACACAAACATCAGTAAGATGTTCACCATCGGAGGCTAAACACACACTCATGAATGTCTGAAAAGCAAAGCTTGGCATGACAACACGCCTGCAGAGACACACAAGCTCCAGTCTCAGGCTGCGTGTCAGTAACTCACCAGCTCCCTGGGCAGAGAAACGAAGCCCATTCAACCTAACAGCCGTTACACAAGCCCAAACTCCTAAATCCTCCAGACAGCCACAACAGAGGCAGCAAGGTCGCAGCAGCCTCCGCTCTTCTTACATAATCACAATCAACGCAATGCTTCCTGCTGGATGGAGCGCTCATGGGAAAGGCAAACCCGGCCGGTCTGTTCTCTACATGCAAAACAACGTGAGCTCCACTTCTTCCAAACATTTTCCTCGTGGCTGGTTTTGAACGAAAGACTCACGGTGCTGCATCTGTGGGCAGATCAACAGGCGTCATCCACTCCAGCACACGCACACCGGACACGCCGGACACGCCGCTCCATGTGGCCCGGACCGGGCACCCAACCCCCTGAAGACGCCTCCGTGTGGGCTCCGACATGCAGCGGCGGCTCCTCCCGTGTTTGTGGCCACATGTGAGTGAAAGTTGAGGAGGGGCGATTCAGCCGGATCGTACTGAGGAGGAGTTTTTACATCATCTCTTCCCCCCTCCCATCCGTCCTCTCTTCCTCTCCTCCCATCACTTGCATTCCTTGCTCTCAGTCCGTCTCATCCATTCAGCTCTCTCTCTCTCTCTCTCTCTCTCTCTCTCTCCCCCTCTGTCTCCCTCTCTCCCCGTCTGAAGGAAATGCTGGCTCACTGCAGTGCAGCGAGCGTGTCCAGCATCGGGAGTATGAGAGTTCGGACTGACGTATGATGATCCCACGAATGTAAGAAGAAAGGGACATGGGTCTCCCTTCATGACTAATAGGGATCGTTCTGCCAGAGTGCATGCATGTGTGTGTGTGTGTGTGTGTGTGTGTGTGTGTGTGTGTGTGTGTGTGTGTGTGTGTGTGTGTGTGTTGCTGACTCACTGTACATGCAAAGACGGAGCCAAAATAAAAAGGGAAGGAGAGGGAAAGTCAGGGCTTAAAATTGAAGATGAAATAGAATCATGATTACATGACTACTAAGTATGACACACACACACACACACACACACACACACACACACACACACACACACACACACACACACACACACACACACACACACACACACACACACACACACACACACACACACACACACACACACACACACACACACACACACACACACACACACACACACACACACACACACACACACACACACACACACACACACACACACACA
>NC_139917.1:27675043-27690043 GCF_963514095.1 Eutrigla gurnardus | reverse complement strand
ATTCAAACAGGATACAAACTACTGTGAGGGAGGGGCGGTCCTCCGTACAGACGTTCATTGTCCCCAGAGGATGAAACCGAAGAATGTTGGTGATCCCTTTAACTCTTCCCATCGAGCTCCATCGTCAAATCAACGTTGGTTTATGACCAAATCTTTTGCATCATAGCTGCTTTAATCTCAGCATGTTTGCGTCGCCATCGGAGCTCGTTAGCCGCCGTTACTTCAGAAGTATACAACGTCACCGAGCTGCTGTTGTCACGGCTGCAGGCTCCCCGTCCTGTTCTAACGTAACACATTGGATCATGGAAGACCTTTGCCTTCATAGAGCTGTCAACTTGAGGAGTTGTTACCCCAGTTTAATACTTCCATCTTGGCACTCAGACAGATCAGGTCAGGTTGCACACAGGTGATCGCAGTAATTATCTGATTGGCAGTCAGTGCCACCTGAAAACACAACCACACTCACAGGCAGACGCTCAGAGCTGCTATCAGTCACTGAACTGGCCCATTGATCCCGGGAGGTTAAAGGTCACCGAAGCCTGCAGGGCCTTCAGTCACTGTGTGAGATGAACACATCGATAGCAGCACCAAACACATGTCTGTCTATCAGGGGATCCAACGCTCACCGCCGTCGTCGTGGAAACGTTACAAACATAATACATCTAATAGAGCAGCGATACAATATAATATTTCAACACTAACGCTGACATGCATTTTGTTGTTTTTCCTGATCTCAAATCTTTTTGATTTACTAGATTTATCCCAAGAGCTTCATTTATTTAAGATTAAGACAGTTAAACACCCCAAAAATTATCATTTCAAACAGAAAATTCAGACATAAAGAAGAGAATCTGAGGAAGTGTTCGATGCCAGCTTCCAGTACTCTTTGCTCCAAATTAATTTCTGTCGGTGAGATTTAACAGCAGCACTAATCTTACCTTCATTACGGCTTTAATAGTATTTTTTTATGTAGTTATTTAGTGTAGTATTTGTTGGCAATGTGTCAGAGAAGTCTTGATTTAGCTGCAAGCAGACTGCAGTCAGTGGTGATGTTATATAATCTAAATATCATCATGTATATTTTATACACACTGTATGTACAATCAGAGTGATATTACTGTCAAAACACGTCACTGAGCAGCCTTCATGTGTGCAACGTCATGCATTGTGACATGCATTCATCTCTCTCTCTCTCTCTCTCTCTGTTGCAGCGCTGCAGCTGCAGCATGGTGGACTGCAGTGGTGGGAGAGCCTTTACTGGATCACGCTCTACTTCCTGTTCCCAGAAACACTTAGAGCACCTCCTCATGTCACAATGACTGAAAACACAGCCGGCGTCGGAAACCAGGGATCAGAAACGGAGGCGACGCGCACACATGGAAATGCTTCCATTTTCCTTTTAAGCACCTTCAAAATTAAAATAATAATAATAATCATAGACTGTATATAAGAAGTTGGCCTATTTCACTCTAAATGGACCATCATGTACTAAATGAACATCATGCTGGATTGAAGAAGACTTGAAACTAGAGATTGAGACCATAAACTCATGTTTACAATGTTTACTGAGATAATACATCAAGAGAGAAGTAGGACCATTTTCTCATAGACTTCTATACAAGCAGAGAGGAGTCGCCCCCTGGTGGCCAGCAGAGAGAAGTAGGACCATTTTCTCATAGACTTCTATACAACCAGAGAGGAGTCGCCCCCTGGTGGCCAGCAGAGAGAAGTAGGACCATTTTCTCATAGACTTCTATACAACCAGAGAGGAGTCGCCCCCTGGTGGCCAGCAGAGAGAAGTAGGACCATTTTCTCATAGACTTCTATACAACCAGAGGAGTCGCCCCCTGGTGGCCAGCAGAGAGAAGTAGGACCATTTTCTCATAGACTTCTATACAACCAGAGAGGAGTCGCCCCCTGGTGGCCAGCAGAGTAGAAGTAGGACCATTTTCTCATAGACTTCTATACAACCAGAGAGGAGTCGCCCCCTGGTGGCCAGCAGAGAGAATGCAAGCTTAAGTCACTTCATCTAGCTTCACTGTTGGGAACCAGAGGTCTCCCGGTTCAAGCAGACAGTTAAAAGGAATAGAATAGTTTCTCATTCTAGATGATATTTAACTATGGAGCAAAAACCAGAATGAGAATATTTAATTCCCTGCTGATCATTAACAATAAACTCCAGACTAACAATAAAAGCACCAATGTTTCTTTATTGTTCCCAAATAAAACAGACTGTCCCTTTTAATTGCAGATATTTAGACTAATCAATCCAGAAAAAATGATTATCCATGAAGATGAAATTCAGCAGATATTATTTCACCTTCATCAGAGCTTCAACTTGAGAATCAAATCAAACTGTATTTACTTAGAAATCCAACTACAAGCAACACAATAAATCACAAAGAACTCAACACTTCCAGCTACTTCCACCTTATTTGCACACATAAACCCAAAAGTCTTCTTATATTCTGACAATAAACCTTATAAATAAAACACAAAGTCACCTGACACAAAACTACCATGTGATGCACGAGCTCACGTTTCCTTCCTCTCAGGTCCAGAAGTCCATTGAGGTTTTGACAGATTTAAGAGCCACACAGGAGCCTGCAGACTGTGAGTGGGGGGGAAGGCCAGCTGTTGCTGTAAGTGGATGATTGAACTCGTAAATCAGCGCATCAACACAGGAAGTGGCGCACTTTGCGCGACGCATGCATCATTCATGTTCATTGAATCCCGCGTTTGAAACGGCTCACTCCCGAAAGTCCGCTCACCTGGACGTGACTCGGTCCGCCGGCGTGAAGACCACGATGACGTCTGAAGACAACGATGACGTCAGTCGGAGGAGAGCCGCTGATCCTGGACGCACTTTTCCCACCAAGTTTCCTGCTGCTGTCTGTCGCTGCCCGGCCTGTCTGTCTGCCGCTCCGCATGCACACTGCAGCCGCCTCACTTCCACCCGCTCATTAAAGGGATCCGATCAGCCGACAGTAAAAAGGGAAAGGCAACCGGATGCAGTTAGAGCGAATCCAATCCGAGGAAACCCTCATCAATATTACATCCACGTGATCAAAAATAACCTTTAGGCATGAATTATTACCGCCAGGAGTTATAGGAGCTGTTTAAAGTCATGTGTCATGTTCTCAAGAAAATACAGGATTGTACTGCTGATATTGAATATATCTACTACTTTTACAAACCCTGGAGTTTTTAAATTTCTGGCCATCAGGGGGCGACTCCTCAGTAAACACTGAAAACATGAGTTCATGGTCTCACCAATGCAATTATACTAAGATGACCTCAACACTTACATTTTACCAGAAATTATTCAAATCGCTCTGCCACTCATTTTTGATTTGGATCCACCCGTCGCTCCTCCACAGTCCTAATATGGTCACAAATTCAAAAATGGCGACAGCTAAAAAATGCCAAAAAAATGAGGCTAAATCTTTCGTCGCCCACAAATCTATTATCAACAAATATGTAAAAACGACTAAAACACTTGTTAATGACATGTAAGGACTTGAAGCACCGCCGCTCTCCTCCTGACGGGACGTCCCAGCACCAGTATAGTAACGGTGGCTTCCAGCCAAGCCCCTCCCTTGTTATGAGGGAGGATGTTGCCACGGCAACCGTACGTTATGCAGCAGCCCATGAAAGGCTCCTTTCAGGTTAAAAAAAAAAAGAGAGAGAAAAGAAGGAAAGAAACAAGTTGTTTGCATTCCTTTTCCATTACGTATTATGAGGTTTGATTGTCTGGGTGTGTTGGGGGGAGGGAGGGATGCATCTGAAGGCCTCACCACTATTTTGTGTGTGTGTGTGTGTGTGTGTGTGTGTGTGTGTGTGTGTGTGTGTGTGTGTGTGTTACACCGTCAAAGGGCATCTGCTTAGCATGCTGTGCACAGACACAGGATCCGTGCAAAGATTTCGGTTTGTTTCAGCGTCCCACCTCTGTTTTTTTAAAAAAAGAAATACTGCCGACATAAACGTAACTGCTCTAAAACTCAAACTCAAAGTCACACAAACAGTTAAGATCCGTAACAGCAGTTTGTGTATCAATATCAACGGATCAATCCGTGAAAGCACAGTATTTCTGCTCTGATTCTGAACGGCAAAAACAAATCAATGGTGTGTTTTTGCTTCAAGGGATTTCAATTAAAGCACAGCATCAAAGAGGTTAGAAACATCCTGTAACCCTCCTGGGAGCAGGGCATCCAGACCACATTAGGACCCTGGTTTGGTGGTCTGGTGGTCTGGTGGTTTGGTGGTCTGGTGGTCTGGTGGTCTGGTGGTCTGGTGGTCTGGTGACCTGGTGGTCTGGTGGTCTGGTGGTTTTTGTGGTCTGGTGGTTTGGTGGTCTGGTGGTCTTGTGGTTTGGTGGTCTGGTGGTTTGGTGGTCTGGTGGTCTGGTGGTCTGGTGGTCTGGCGGTCTGGTGGTCTGGTGGTCTGGTGGTTTGGTGGTCTGGTGGTCTTGTGGTTTGGTGGTCTGGTGGTCTGGTGGTTTGGTGGTCTGGTGGTCTGGTGGTTTGGTGGTTTTTGTGGTCTGGTGGTCTGGTGGTCTGGTGGTTTGGTGGTTTGGTGGTCTGGTGGTTTGGTGGTCTGGTGGTTTGGTGGTCTGGTGGTCTGGTCGTCTGGTGGTCTGGTGGTCTGGTGGTCTGGTGGTCTGGTGGTTTGGTGGTTTGGTGGTCTGGTGGTCTGGTGGATTGGTGGTGTGGTGGTGTGGTGGTTTGGTGGTCTGGTGGTCTGGTGGTCTGGTGGTTTGGTGGTCTGGTGGTCTGGTGGTTTGGTGGTCTGGTGGTTTGGTAGTCTGGTGGTCTGGTGGTCTGGTGGTTTTTGTGGTCTGGTGGTCTGGTGGTTTGGTGGTCTGGTGGTCTGGTGGTCTGGTGGTTGTCTGGTGGTCTGGTAGTCTGGTGGTCTGGTGGTCTGGTAGTCTGGTGGTCTGGTGGTCTGGTGGTCTGGTAGTCTGGTGGTCTGGTGGTCTGGTGGTCTGGTGGTTTTTGTGGTCTGGTGGTTTGGTGGTCTGGTGGTCTGGTGGTTTGGTGGTCTGGTGGTCTGGTTTGGTGGTCTGGTGGTCTGGTGGTTTGGTGGTCTGGTGGTTTGGTGGTCTGGTGGTTTGGTGGTTTGGTGGTCTGGTGGTCTGGTAGTCTGGTGGTCTGGTGGTTTGGTGGTCTGGTGGTCTGGTGGTCGGGTGGTCTGGTGGTCTGGTGGTCTGGTGGTCTGGTGGTTTGGTGGTCTGGTAGTTTGGTGGTTTGGTGGTCTGGTGGTCTGGTAGTCTGGTGGTCTGGTGGTTTGGTGGTCTGGTGGTCTGGTGGTTTGGTGGTCTGGTGGTCTGGTGGTTTGGTGGTCTGGTGGTCTGGTCTGGTGGTTTGGTGGTCTGGTGGTCTGGTGGTCTGGTGGTTTTTGTGGTCTGGTGGTCTGGTGGTCTGGTGTCTGGTGGTTTGGTGGTCTGGTGGTCTGGTGGTCTGGTGGTCTGGTGGTCTTGTGGTCTGGTGGTCGGGTGGTCTGGTGGTTTGGTGGTTTGGTGGTCTGGTGGTTTGGTGGTCTGGTGGTCTGGTGGTCTAGTTTGGTGGTCTGGTGGTCTGGTGGTCTGATGGTCTGGTGGTCTGGTGGTCTGGTGGTTTGATGGTCTGGTGGTCTGGTGGTTTGGTGGTCTGGTGGTCTGGTCTGGTGGTTTGGTGGTCTGGTGGTCTGGTGGTCTGGTGGTTTTTGTGGTCTGGTGGTCTGGTGGTCTGGTGGTCTGGGGGCTACAGCTGCCTGCCTCCTGCTGTCCAGTGGAGCGCGGCCGGATTAGCAGACAGAGTCCTGAATGGCTGCTGAATAATTGAGCGACTCCTTTTGTCTCATTCATGCTGTTTGGCTTGAACACATGTTGGAAGGATGTGGGAACGGTGATTACGTCATCGTTGGACTGAAACAGTCGAGGACGGCTGCTGTGAAACGTTTTATCTTAATGAACTGTGAACCAGCAGATACAGCAAATATGTAACTCATCATTTACTCTGATGCAGGATTTCTGTTCTGATAGAATAGAACAGTTTGTGCATCACATTAAGGGAATTACATGAAATTAGACCTTGCCTGAGAGAATGCACTGATACAGAGGCTTTAAAGAATGCATGTAAATCATGTGACTTCAGCATCAAAAGTCCTTGAATAACAGATCAATCATTGTGTGTTAATAACATCATGGAAAGTAAACAGGAAGACTTATTAAATATGCTGTCTCACCCCATGTCTGTGCTTCCTCCACTTTCGTCTCAGCTCAGTGTCTCGAATCGCTCGTTCATGTCGATCTGAAGACAGAAGGAGATTTAAAAATGTACATTTGGTCTTTAGTCCTCCACAGAGAGCACGTTGTCTGATAAAAGTATATGTGTTTCTGAAACCCTACGTTCATGCAGATGTGGTGTTTGTTAAAGGTCGCAGTGATTGGACGTGACAGGGAGGAAGGTCATGGACGGGACGCTGCAGTAAATCTCCAAACAGACCTGCTGTCACAAAGCAAACCAAACTCCTCGGAGAGTGCACCATTTAGAACAAGTGGTTAAAAGGTCAAAGCCTTATTTTCCTGAAGAGCATATTTCATGTTTTGGTTGTCGGAGGAAATCAGCTGCAAATACACAAACATTCAGAGAGGAAGTTTTATTTCTAACCCCCCATAAATAAAACGTGCTGCAGTCGTAGGTTTGCACTAAAAGGAGTTCTGACTCACTGGTGTAGGAATGCTGCTGCTGCTGCTGCTGAGGCCTCCTTCCTGTCCAGGTTGTAGTCTGATCCCTCTCGTCTGCTTCATGACGTCCAGCAGGAGAACATCCTGGAGCTGCTCTTTAATCCCTCAACAACAGAAACATATCCCAGACAAGGACCCACATCCATGTTAGCATGTTAGCATGTTAGCATGAGTCTCTGCTGCAGAGAAAGTAAAGACTCCTCCGGGTTCAGGTGGAGCTGCAGGATCAGGAGGGATTGAGAGGAGCATAATCCCTCACACATGACCAGGCAACTTTGATCTGGAGGAAAGGTGTCACAAGCTGTCTGACAGCTCGTCTCACTGCCTCTAATGTACAGCCTTCATCCCGGCTTATCAAACCTTGAAAAGCAGAAAACATCACAATGCGAAAATGTAATCTTGAAATTAAAAGAAAAACTGCATCTCAAAACAACAAAATGACAATATTGTGGAGCATGCAGCAGCTCATTAAAGGCTATAATGAAATGAGAGTCCTGGCTGATCGACGCTCTGCTGCCCCCTGGTGGTTAACAGGCCGAGGCTCACAGGCTCGAGAGGTTTATTTCAATTTATTTATTTAGCACCGTTATAATAACGGGAGTGTTTCACTGGAAGTAACTGAATCGTTCATTTCAAACTTTCACTACGTCATCATTGTGGACGACAGAATTCACGATGATGACATCACAACATCTGTAGAAAATGTGTAATAAATATTAGTAAAATAAATAAAAATAGTATACTATAATAGAGTGAAATGGTGAGACCACACAAACTCCTTTTCTTTAAAATAGGCTACAAAATCAGCTTTTTAAAAAATCAAATCATAAATACATTTAGAATATTAATTATATTATTTAATTTTACCTATTTTTGTGTGTTTGTCCCTAATTATATCATTATATAAATAATAAAACCTTCCAGACGAAGTTCAGGATCAAGAAACACCAAGAACCCATTTTCAGTTTCCACAGCAACATGTGATTTTTATTTAGTCATTTCTTAAGACGTCATCGTCAGAAACAAACTGCAGAAGAGTAACGTCACAAAGCCCAGCGCTCTGGTCGATTGATCGGAGATGATCAGAGATGATCAGAGTGATCACATTGATCATATTGGGATTGTAAGGGGCCGAGCAGAGCGGGGGAGCACCTACATGGATTTGCTTCAGGCTTGAAAACGACAGCAGACATGAATGATGGTTCAGAGTACAGAAGTTCTTCTTTGAGGTTAATTCAAAACAACACATTTAATCATTTGATAAATAGAAGGATTATAGATTTATACCAGAGAACATGATTTAAAAAATGTCTCTAAGTGATAGAAAGTCACGTTGTTGCGACACGGAACAACCTGACAAACGTTTGTCGACCTTTCACCTTTAGAAAGCAATGCTGATTGCTGGTTGGACCGTTACCGTGGTAACCGTTGCCTAACGAGGAAGTTGTGGCGAGGAGGGCGAGCCAGTATTCAAATTCCTCTCTGCTGCTGTTGGCCAGTGGGATGGATGTAAAGGGCAGCCATTGTAAAGCTGGGGGCAGTTAAAACGTGGCAGCAGGGTGCATTGTGGGAAACACAAAGCTTTGAGCACCGCCGCCAACAGAGTGTCGTATAAACGGCGTCTAGAGGCGGTTCAAGTACAATCAGCTTTATTTAAACGTAAACAAAAGCTGATTCCAACAATGCTGCACAACAATTATTATTATTATTATTTTGTTCATAACTTTTAAAAGAGTTTTTCAGGAACATAAACTCTAACTGCTGTTTCCGAGGTGAAATCTAAGATTTATTAAAGCAGAGATTTCAAAGGTAAATCTAGTAATTTGTCAATAAGGAGAAAAACAATGAGCAACGTTTGACAGTGAAAATATATGTTTTTAATGTATAAACTATTAAAGAACTAATGTGCTTAAAAAACCACAGACTGAACAAAATAAACACTTTGAGTTGGTTCTGAAGGGCCTGTCTGTCTGTCACAGCCTGTCTGTATGTCATAACCTGTCTGTCTGTCACAGCCTGTCTGTCTGTCACAACCTGTCTGTCTGTCACAGCCTGTCTGTCTGTCACAACCTGTCTGTCTGTCACAACATGTCTGTCACTCTGGGCCTGTCTGTCTGTCACAGCCTGTCTGTCACTCTGGGCCTGTCTGTCTGTCACACAGAAGCCTGTCTGTCTGTCTGTCTGTCACAACCTGTCTGTCACACTGGGCCTGTCTGTCTGTCACAGCCTGTCTGTCTGTCACAACCTGTCTGTCACACTGGGCCTGTCTGTCTGTCACTCTGGGCCTGTCTGTCTGTCACACTGGGCCTGTCTGTCTGTCACTCTGGGCCTGTCTGTCTGTCTGTCACACTGGGCCTGTCTGTCTGTCACTCTGGGCCTGTCTGTCACACAGAAGCCTGTCTGTCACACAGAAGCCTGTCTGTCACTCTGGGCCTGTGTGTCTGTCACTCTGGGCCTGTCTGTCTGTCACACTGGGCCTGTCTGTCTGTCACTCACTCTGGGCCTGTCTGTCTGTCACACAGAAGCCTGTCTGTCACTCTGGGCCTGTCTGTCTCTCACTCTGGGCCTGTCTGTCTGTCACTCTGAGCCTGTCTGTCTGTCACACTTGGCCTGTCTGTCACACTGGGCCTGTCTGTCTGTCACTCTGTGCCTGTCTGTCACACTGGGCCTGTCTGTCTGTCACACAGAAGCCTGTCTGTCACTCTGGGCCTGTCTGTCTGTCACACTGGGCCTGTCTGTCACTCTGGGCCTGTCTGTCACACTGGGCCTGTCTGTCTGTCACTCTGTGCCTGTCTGTCAGTCTGTGCCTGTCTGTCTTCATTTGCATGACCAGGAACAGGAAGACACCCGGCGCTGAAGGTGAACATGGATGGTTAACCCTCCGTGTTCTCACACGTCCTTCACTTCACTCTTCACTGTGAATGCGATGTAAACATGTCGGTAGTCAGAAAAATACTATGTCTTTACATTATGTACACGGTGTGTCTGGAAGCAGGGAGACGGCCGGCTACGTTCAGCTTTAAGGCGATGCATGTGAGCGTCGCTGCCATCGAGGGACGAGGCAGTCTGCAAGGCAGGTGGTGTGAAACAGGATTCAGCCCGGTTTGTGTCACATGTTCACCGGATCACGGAGCGACGCATCAGTCCGTTTGGAACACGACTTATTTCCTATCCAGGTAACTGGACATGATATCAGCCCCTGCTCAATTTCATGACACAACAAGCATTAATACAAATATGATTACATCATCGCCTTATGATGCCAGGTATGACCTGGACATGACCCCAGGTTTGAGCCAACGTGATGCCAAAATAACCAGCAGGGTTTTATAATTATGAATTAATTATAAGACAACGGAGCGCAGCATTCACCTTCAAATTCCAATGTCTGAATATCTTCAAGAATTCAGAAATTATTGTTGCATTATTGTGCAATTACGTTATCATTATAAGAGTACCATTGTTTTAAAATGGCAATAATATTGTTTATCGCAATTATTTCATAATATAACATGAATATGCATATACATAACTGGACTTGAATGAGGGCGATGACGTCATTTCTGGGAAATAAAGCTGCAGCGTGGGTCATTTCATGTGATCCTCAGCAGCAGCAGCAGTTTAGTGGGTTCCAGCATCACGGACGCGTCGCTCTGTGACTCCAGCGAGGTGATGAGAGGGTGAACTCCTGAATGATGACATCATGAACCTCGACTACATTCACGGCGGAAAAAATGAAGGCCGTCAGATAATCACACGTTGGTGTCGGTGATGTTAGCCTATCCAGGAATCACTTCCTACGTCGACTCCAAGAGAACATGGAGGAGTTCTAACACTTTTTACAAACTACACACACACACACACACACATACACGAGGTACGACGAGTACCACAGTCTTAATCTGTGACTTTATATATTGCAGTAACGTTGATATATTTGTATAAAAAGTGACGTTGCAGTTTTAAACCGGATGGATGAGATCTACATCTTCATCATGCAGAGCCAAATTAACTTCTTCTACGTTCTCTGCTGGGTCAAAGGCCACGGAGAAGTCTCTGAGGGATCAAGCAGCAGGAGGCGAGGAGGGAAACCGGAGACAACTAAACAGCAGCAAGATCAGGTACAACATCCTGTAACCCTGAATGACACGGACACTGTGGGAGCTGAGGAGCAGCATCGTCATCGTCAGTCGTTCAACATACAGCAAAGGGACGGCTCAGCAGGCAAACAGGCTCCAGTTCGCCATTTGTCAGTTTAGCTAACTCTAAAATAAAAAAGGGGGACGTTGTGAAAACACGTTCACTGCTTCTTGTTCTTAAAGCTGATACAGGATCAGCCGCTGCTTTGAGACGTGTTTCCTGTCACGATGATGAGTTGAGAAGGATTAACTGTATCATTTCCAGGTGGGTTTAGCTCCTCTGCCGGCCGTCGCCGCGTCTCTCGTGTGCAGCGACTTCTCAGAGAAGCTGCTCGTCTTACGCACGTCGTCACGTGGCGGCAGCGGCGGTGGCAGCAGCGGCGGTGGCGTCTCGCTGCGGTAGGCACCGCGACTGCTCGCCTTCACGCTTTGCACCCGTCGCAGGCTCGTCCCTTGACGTCGCTCCTCACCGGCGGGCGACGCGCTCGTCAGCCTGTTCTGCTTCACCGGGGTTTGCCGAGCCAGAAGCGAGGGGCTGCGTGACGGCGTGGAGGGGACGGACGGCGGCGCAAGCTCCTTCTTGGTCCTGGAGGTGGACGCCACGGTGTTGCGGGCGAACCCGGGGACGTCGAAGGCGGTCTTGGTGCTGACCGTGTGACAGCTGCTGTTCTCGGAGGACGCTCCGCCGGGAACGGCGGTGGCAGCGGCGGCGGCGGCGGCCTGAGCCAGCGCCCGCATGGTGGAGCGGCACATCTTCTCCTCGGGCGGCGGCTTGAGGATGTTCCTCAGCGGCTTGGCGCTCGGCTTGTGGATGGAAGCCTTCCTCTGGGCGTTGGACTCCTCCGGAGGCAGACTGGAGTGTCGGGGAGGCCTCGTGATCTTCTCGCTCCTCCCTCTCGCCGGCGTGCTCTGGTCACGAAGAGGCCGGCGTGACTCTCCGCCATCTTGCCCCGAAGGCCTCTCTGTGGTCTTGCTGCTTCCTGTCCTCGTGAGCTTGCTGATGGGCACGACCTTCCTCATGCCCTGGTTCTCGTTGCTGGTCAGCATCCGCACGACGCGCCCTCCTCCTCCTCCTCCTCCCTTCGTCGCCCGCTTGGCTTTGCTCTTCGTGTGCGGCGGTTTCCCGCTGCTTCGCTGCTCGCCGCCTTGTTTCCCCTCGGCGGTGTCGCAGCTCTCGGTGTCCCACTCCTCCGTGGTGGCAGACGGGGTCACGGAGGTCGCGTCCACCGATTTCAGTGCTGAGAGTTCATTGGTGGAAACAGACTGGTCGTTGGGTGACATGGACCCCAAATTAGAGGAGAGGGGGCTCGGATCCTGATCCTGATCGGACCTCCTGCAGTCCGCCGCTATGAAATGAAGCCCCTCCTTCGTCAGAGGAGAGACTTCAACCTCGGAGTAATCGGAGGTGACGGAGCAGTCCGTCTCTGTGCAGTCCAGTATGTAAAACATGGGCTTCTTATTGGACGCGGAGGTGTCTAGTGGGAGGGGCGTGTCACACGTGGTCGATGAAAACGTGTCTTCTTCTTCTTTCTCTCTCTCCGGAGAGACGGCGGCTTGCGGGGGAGGATCTACTTTCTCTCGCCAGGCTGCCTTGGGCTCTCCTCTTTCTAGAACGGGCTCATGCAGGAGGAGGTCCAGACTAATCGGCTGTCTCTCCTTTTCCACCTCCGTCCCCACCACGTCCCCCTGGTTGACAAAGGGATTGCTGTTATTGTTGGGACTCGGCAGGTCGAAGGCTTGAGGGCCTCGGACCAGCGTGTGCTTCTCCACGCTGACGTTCATGTGGCTGCTGAGCGGCGGGGTGGGAAGGTGGCCGGGCCTCTGAAAGACGCAGAAGGGCCGCGGCGGAGCGCCGCCCTCCGACCCCGAGGAGTAGTTGTTGTTGCTGTACGGCTCGTTGTCGTCCAGCCCGGAGGAGGAGAACCTGGCCAGCGGGCTGATGGGCTCCGTGTCGGCGTGCGGGGACGTCGCCTGTCTGTCGCCGCCCAGCTCACGGTTGTCGTCCTGCGCCGACATCCAGGGCGCCGTCCGGCGCTGAGCGGCGCGGCTCGACCGAGGCAGGCTGTTGAACTTGGAGTAGTCGGCCGGGTTGCCGGAGCCTCCGAACAGCTCCAGGTAGCCTTGGAGCTCTCTGTCCGCGATGGAGGTCATGGTGTGGCGGTGGCGGCGGGCGCTGGCCGAGCGCCCCAGCGGGCTCTGAGGACTCTGGGAGCGCTGCTGGAAGAAGTCCAGCAGGCCCTCCTTGGTGAGCATCTCCACGTCGTTCTCGCTGCTGCTGCGCCCGAATCCGCCGCTCTGGTCCGACCAGGCGGAGCGCTTCTCCTCCAGCTCCCGCAGACGCCGCTGTCGGGCCGCTTCCTTCAGCTCACGGTCCGTGTTGTCCTGGGCAACGAGGAAGACAAATAGATTAGAATATTAAAGCAGCTTCAAGCTTCATTTAACCTCTGAGGTCACTCATATTAACAGAACATTTCATCGTGTTCACTAAACGTGCTCTCCTATTTCTGTTGTTGTCCAACAACGGAAAATGTTACGAATTTATGTGATCAAATTCCCCCCAATAATTAGACATTTTAGAGAATATGTTACATTATATATTCATTATCACACGTATAAACGATAATTTAAGTGTTCGCTGTGGGAAAATTGGTTTTCGTTTGACTGAAAGAAGGCAAAATATTATCGTCTTCCTACTTCAGTGGTTTGGTTTCAAAGCACAGTTTGGAAAAATCAAACCGGTCCATTGAAAAAATCATCCATAACTGCATAAGAAAAGGACTTCAGCTCGACGTTGGATGAGCGAGTCCTTCCGTGTCTCATGTTTTACGTGGATGTGACCCAATTTCAAGTAAAGAAAGTTGACATTGCGTACACAGCGATGGACGTTTAGGTAACAATTTCCCTTTTCCTTATTTTTCTTTCGTTAAGTTTGTTGTCTTGTTACGTTTGGATTTCTTCTTTTCAGCGAAGACGATGTTTTGATCGCCATCAACTATGAAAGCTGTAAACTCAACACTGACCTTCACAGCTTTCTTGAACTTGAGGCAGAAGTCCTGAAAGATGCGGAAGCACTCGTCCAGCTTGAAGGTGTCCTTGTCTTCACAGAAGAAGTCGATGAGAGCGTTGCCCTCCTTCCGCAGGTCCAGCCTGCGTCTCTTCAGGTCCTGCAGAGTCCGAGCTGAACTCTGACACATCGGGCACATTCTCATCGTTAACATGGGTGTCATGAACCATCAGCGATGCCATTAAATATCACGTAACTGCTGCTTCACCTGCAGGAAGGGCTCCAGCTGCTGCAGCAGCTCCGGGTCTCCTTGAACCTTCTCCTCCAGGGATTTAGTCCGAACATACAAGGAGGAAAACTCCACCTCGACGTTCTCCACGGAGATTCTACGTGAAAACATCACAGCAGAGAGAATTCAGATCAGATCGTAACGCGGCGAGCGTGAAATGTGATGCAGGACCAGCAGTACTGCAAGGTAAGCCCAGTTTTTCAACAATGCATCAAACCAATTTAAGTGTGTTGTTTGGCGGGAAATATTCTCAACCTCACAGTCAAGAAAGCTGCAGGTCTGCTGCAAATCTAACAGACTTGTCTGTTTTCCGCTGCCTTTCAGTCAACAATACATTCATGAATCGCCTATACTCTTGTTTTCATCTTGTATTTTTATTGTATTTGCTTGTTCCCCTCCAATGCTTGTAATGTTTTATGTAAAGCACTTTGAATGACCTTGTTGTTGAAAGGAGATACAAATAAAACGGCCTTGCCTATCATTACATTTCCAACCGCTCACCTGGCTGCACTCTGGACGTCCTGAAGCTTCTCTGGAAACTTGAGCAGCTTCTCGTCCTTTTTCTTTGCCTCCTGCATGGAGAGAGAGAGAGAGAGAGAGAGAGAGAGAGAGAGAGAGAGAGATAGAGATAGAGAGAGAGAGAGAGAGAGAGAGAGAGACGTCACATGATGATGATGAAGAAGAAGCGTCGTCGCAGGGTGAAGGTAGTGCCGCTACCGTCTATTATGCGTCTCACTCTCATTTGTTTTGTGTGATTTAGCTGCTTTTACAATATGAAATATCAATCTAGTTATCATAGACTTACATGATATTACTCCTATAGTAGAGCACATTACTTAAA
>NC_139917.1:27533973-27674843 GCF_963514095.1 Eutrigla gurnardus | reverse complement strand
ATGTACCGAGGTAAGCCCATAATTAGAGCCTGTGAATAATCACAACAATAAGACACTTCTGGTTCTGGTACAGGTCAGGAGGAGGAAGAAACCATTTAAATGAAACTTCAGCATATCCAGTGATGTACTGCATGCATAATAGTGCTTATTGACAGGAAATTAATCAGCAACAATATCCATAAAGATCAATTAATTAATCATTGGGTGTGAAAAGTTCAATATCTTCAGGCTCTGAGAATGTGTGATGAGTATTTGTCCCGTTTTATGTTTCATGTTTAACACACAAAGAGATACGGGAGCTCCTGTGTGCACGGCAGCGTTATTACTCCCAGAGGAGTGTTTAGGAGCGGCTCACTCTGAGGTCTGAGTTCCTGTGACTGAGTCTTTACAGGTCTCATGCTACCTTCCAGGAGTCCGCGAAGATGCCGTTTTTGTCCCGTTTGTGAACAAACAAACAAAGTTCTTGCACCCAGAAGAAAAGCCGTGTAACCGAGCACGCTTACGTAACGTGTCCCTGCAGGGATATCGGACTACGTGGGACCAGGGTCGGGTTATGTGCAGTATGCATTGTGTGTTTATGACTCCGGGACCTTCTGGAAGTGGCATGTGCAGGATCCCAACTAATCGCCACGTCCTGCACATGTTTGAGTCCACGGAGATTTGTAATGAATCAGAATAACCTCATCATTTCATTGGTCTGCCTGATGCCTCCCCTAGTTCTAACGTACAGGGAATTATTCCCAGACTTGTATTCTAAGAGGATGGACTCTTCACTGTTAACGGTCCTCCTCACCTCATCCTTGCTGCTCTCCTTGAAGGAGCGAGACCTGGACACGCGAGCCGAGGCCCCGGCGGCCGGCAGCGCCCCCCGTCCGCCCGTGAGCGCCTCCTCCTGCTGGCCGAACAGCTCCTCCACGGAGCGGACGTCGATCTGGTACTGCTGCTGCCGCACCGCCATCGTCCAGATGTTGGGCTGCCCGCGCACCTTCTCCTCTGGGATCGGCTTCCAGAAGAAGCTGCGGACGCGCCGCTTCTTCCGGGCGTTGTGGTTGGCGGGGCGGCGGAGGCGGCGGAAGCGGGGGGGGAGCCCCTGGAGGCGGGGGGCGGCAGGGGAGGAGGCGGGGGGAGGGTGTCGCCGAGGGCAGGTGCGGCGGCGGGGGAGGGGCGGGGCCAGACATGGAGGACGGGTCAGAGCTGGTGATGGAGGACGTGGTGCAGCTGCTGCCCTCGCTGCTGCAGCTCTCCGGTTGGTTGGTTGCAGACGGACGACTCATAACAAGCATCACAGAGACGAGGAGCAGGCGGCATATGAGCTCTACGCTGCAGAAGCTTTATGAATATATATCTGATAGAATCACTCCCAGATCACGATCTCCGCTGGGAAGAACATCCACATGCTTGACTGTACGTCCCGTCGCCGCTGCAGGAAGGCAGACGTCTCTTCATGGGGTCACAAGGAAGGGAACGCGTCCTCGGGTCCGGTCCATCGCCATCACTCAGCTGGTCTCCCATCATGGCCGCCTGTGAAGGTCTCCTCCCGGGGGAGAGGGCGGCGGCGGCGATGACCACGAAGCTGCGAGAGCAACAAAACAACACAGGACCAGATTAGACGAGGCAGTCATGCGTGTTTGTCATGGACAGTCTGACATTAGGGGGGGGGGGGACAGATCAAACGAGAAGGGGGTCCCAGTCAAAGGGGCTCACCATGAGGGGAAATGGCAAATCCCATTTTTTCTGGATTGTTAGGGCTTTGAAGTCAGGCTCTGGGGTGTGTAATGGTCGGAGACATCACACCCAGCTTAGCTTCTGTTACACAGTTTGGTGTCATTTTCATGGTGAAGCAGTTCTCATGGAGGGGGGGGGGGGGGGGGGGGGGCTCGAACAAAGATAACAGGCTGCTTAAAGTTTGAATACTGTCCATGAAGTAATAAATACATAAGGAATGGTAGCTCAACCATTACTAAAACCCAACTAGATCTCCTGATTTAAGGTACTGACTGTACTGTTTTATGGAAAACAAGCAGAAGTCTCTCTGGGGTTGAGATCAGCATCATATGTTGCCATGAAGAAGAGCCTGTTGAATAGCAATACTGTCATCATATCAAACAGAGATTCATCAATACAGGACTTTTAAAGAGGAAAGCTCATATAAATAACATGACACCCAGAGAACTCAGCAGCTATAGAAGAGCCCTCGTTGAGGATCCTGAGCCAATTAGTGGATTGACAGAAAATAATTTGCTTTTCAAGCAGAAATATAAAACTTCCCTGAGGGTTTGCTGCTTTCTTTGCCATACGGTATATAACAGTATCTTGTACATCTTCCATGACACACGTAGAAAACGGCTCACATACAGTGAAAACAAGGGCAGCAGCTCTCGGTTTGGAGGGGAAGCGGTTCTGTTTCAGGACAGCTCATCACTCTGCCGGCTGACACGGCTGAGTGATCCGATACTCTCCTGGCCTCGACGAAGAACAAAAACCAGGACATGAATCAGGCCATGAACGCCGTCAGCACCTTCACTGGAAGGGCTTCTACAGGATGCGTTGGGATAATAAATGCTCGAACCACCTCTCCTCTTAAACAACATAACAGCGTCTCCGTGGTAACCCGGTAGTAACCTCCCCCGTTAGTTAGCAGCCCTTTTCCCTGCGGACACCTGCAGGGGTGATGACTAATTAATGAAGCGGACGTCACAGACGGCCTCATGTTGCCGGATTCATCCTGCAGTCAGCTGTTCCCTCCTCGGAGCCGGACCGCCGTCACTCATGTGATTCATGAGAGAACACCTCCACGCCGAGGCTTCCTGCTGCTGCCGGCTAAACGCTAAAGGTTCCTCCAGAGGAGCTGAGAGTTACACTTATCTACCTACCTACCTACCTATCCATCCATCTAAATGCTAACTCATTTGTAGGACTCATTCCTAAGTGCCCATCCTCCCGGTCTACATTCATCCTGGCTGCCGTTGACTGGTTTTGCAGCGTTTCACATCCATTTCCTTCCATCAAACCGACCGGGCGACCAGGCTGTAAGTGACAGCTTGGCTGGAATGATTTAGAGCAAACACAGCCGCTGGTAACTCGACACCGAGGAGCCCGAGGGAGCGAACACGGATTCCTCACATCCACCTGCTGCCATGAATGACAGCAGAGCGTGGGGGGACCAGGAGCCCACCTGTTGTCCACCCCGAGGCCCTCCTCCATCAGTCTTCATTAGTGACAGGCCCCGCCCACGGTAATTAGCCTCCGACAGGTAACACGACCCAGACCCACGGGTCAGAGTTCACCTGGACGTATTAACTTTCTGCAGCGGCTACGGTCCCAAGGAACCACAGGACACATCTGGTAGAGATCCTGGCTGGTTCACGGGAGTCCTACTGAGACCCGGTCCAGGGTCTGAGACGGGGCCAGGTGGTCCGGGTCTTGTGTCAGTAATGACTTAGACATTCCTTTCATTCTTGGAAATCTGATTATTTAATGGAGGAATCATGTTAAACACTGTTTTGTCTATAAAGTCTCAACAAATTAACATTTCGACAGTCCTTCACCGAAGGATATCGAGTTCACTATAATAAAGGAGAAAGAAAAAGACAAAATAATCACATTTGAGACGTTGAAACTCATTCATTTCTGCTTATTAAATTACTTTAAATAGTTCCAGAGACTTCTCCTATACTTGTCAAATACACATTAAGTGTCTTTAGTTGCATAATAAACAAACCGAGTGCCGGCCGGATTGTTTTTCCTTTTCTCGTTCTATAAAAAACTCTGAGACCCGGAGCTAACTGTCAACAAGCTTCCGGGAGCCGCCGAGTCCAAAACACATCCCAAAGACTCTCAGTCTCAACTGTGTAACGCTGAAGGTCAAAGCGCCACCGGCTGCTGTAATAATCCCCTGCTGCTAACTTCTAGTTCAATTTCCTGAGGGTCATTGAACGCCCCGCGGAGCCGGGGTCTTTCTCTGACACCGTGGGGGCAAAGAGGTGCGTTCCGCCAGGAATGTGTGCGGCGCTTGCTCCATCGCCGTCGCCATGGGAACGCTCGTTAGCGGCGTAGGGGCTCAGTGGGACGTCGCTGTCGGACCTCCGACCACCTTGATCTCTGCTCGTCCAAACGGTGGAGACGGGGTTTAGTGGCACATTCTTTAAATATGTATTTATCATCGTCACAGAGCAGCTGGAGATTATTAGGCTTCAGTTGAACAATTATCAGGATATTCATGTTTCTGTATCAAGCAGCAGCTCAGTACGCTGTCATCTCCACTCAATTTACAAAACACACACACACACACACACACACACACACACACACACACACACACACACACACACACACACACACACACACACACACACACAGCCCAGATACCAGACAAAAGGGCCGTGTTGCCAAAAATGGATATGAAATGACACCTATTAGGTGCTGCGTAAACAGAGCCAACGTTTACAGTAGAACGGTTCCAAGCAACGGGCAAGGGGACGGAGGGGACGGATGAGGGGACAGGTGAGGGGACGGGTGAGGGGAAGGGTGAGGGGAAGGGCGAGGGGCCAGATGAGAGGACAGGTGAGGGGACGGGTGAGGGGACAGGCGGGGGGACGAGGGGACAGTCAAGGGGACGGGTGAAGGGATGGGTGGGGGGACAGGTGAGGGGACAGGCGGGGGGATGAGGGGACAGGCGAGGGGACGGCTGAGGGGACGGACGAAGGGACAGGTGAGGGGACAGGCGGGGGGATGAGGGGACAGGCGAGGGGACGGGTGAGGGGACGGGCGAAGGGACAGGTGAGGGGACAGGCGGGGGGACAGGGGAGGGGATGGGTGAGGGGACAGGCGGGGGGATGAGGGGACAGGCGAGGGGACGGCTGAGGGGACGGACGAAGGGACAGGTGAGGGGACAGGCGGGGGGATGAGGGGACAGGCGAGGGGACGGGTGAGGGGACGGGCGAAGGGACAGGTGAGGGGATGGGTGAAGGGATGGGTGGGGGGATGGAGGGGACAGGTGAGGGGACAGGTGAGGAGACGGGTGAGGGGCCGGGCGAGGGGACAGGTGAGGGGACGGGCGAGGGGACAGGTGAGGGGACAGGTGAGGGGACAGGTGAGGGGACGGAGACTTCAGTAAAGCCCGTCTGTTAGGTCCCATTCATCCTGAAACAAGAAGCACTTCCTCACATAAATGTTGCTCTCTTGTGAAATAAGTTGCATTGATCTGAACTGTAAACAGAGTAAATATGATAAATCTGGTTGTGTAACACTCCTCCAGAACAAAAACACAGCAGAAAGAAAAAGTAGCCTAACTGAGACAAAGAGCCTCTTATTGAGGAAATCCTGGATTTACCAAATCTTTGAGAGATTGAGCTCTCGGTACAGCTGGGTCTGTTTTCAGACTGAACCCTGGCAGAAACAGACTTACCTGTGAATTATTCACGTCCCCATGAATACAGTCACCTTCAAACCAGAGCCAGGCTGGTGCTGACCCAGAAGCACCTGTACGTTCACGGCCTGATGAAACATTAATAACCTGGTTCAACGGGAGAAGAACTTCTGGGCCTTTTCTTGACAAGGCGTTTAAATGATTTAAATAAGCCTTTATATATCTATATTTATATCACATGTTTGACCTGGAACTGGATGAGCAATGGAAGGACGGAATAAGCAATTAAATACATTCATTGAATATGAATTTATAACCAACATAACTGTCCACAACAGGTTAGAAAGAATATGAGCTGAACTTTATAAATATAATACGTTATAATTATAAATAAACGGCCAAAAGAACGATGCCGCGGCCTCTGCATTAACTAAACACGTTCTCCCTCTCAAATATGCTAAATCGGGTGTTAAGGAGGATTATTATTCCGTGGCGTTATTGTGGCTGGAGTGAGGAGGTCAAGGTCCAGTACTTATCATGCCATGTGAAACTCAACAGGATCCTTCCTCCAGGTTTATCTGCTAAATGTGAGAGGAGGAGGAGGATCTCCATCTTGCTCGTGACCGATGAGTTAATACTGAAAATAAATGGTAATAAATACTCTTCTTTTTTTTTTTAAAGTGTTTCCATAACAACTGAGGTCCTGCTCGTTCTTCAGAGTGGCAATTAAATTCACCTTAAACTGATGTTCCCTGCTGGACTCGATTCACAAACGGGACTATAAATAGAACCCATCTCGGCTGCATCGGTGTGGGAGGAAGGAGGAAGGCCTGGAAGTCACCGGAACGGCTTTTTTAACTCACAACTTCATTATTATCGGTTTTTCTGGAGAGAGGAATGCTGGAGGATTGAAAGACGTTACTCTGTAGGTTTTTATGTTATTGTTCAGGATGACTGAACAATGAGTTCTTATGGCAGCGATGTGGGTTTCTGGGTTATGTAGTGCTCTCCGGAAAGGACAAAACACTTTGTATTTGGGGCAAAGCTCTAATTAATGACCACGTTGAATTATTACGGCGTTGTGTTTTTACTGCTTTGAGTCTTTAATGACTCATCGACTGACGGCTTCTTTTCAATGGTGGATGGATGATAAAGATATACAGGGAAATATGTTTCTAACAGCCGTGTTTATGGTGTTTAGTTGAGTTTCAGGAAAAAGCCCCATCATTGTATATTTTACTGTATCCAGTACAGCACCTTAAAAACAACAGCTGGGTCCCATATGAGCATCGGAACAGTAACTATTCCTCCTGTTCATAAATAAGAAATAATATGAACAGATCCCCTTCAACAATGTATTCAAAAGTCTTTATTAAAAGTCTTAATTTAAGTTTTTAGCTATTAGAGTTCAACAGATGAAGTTAATAGCGGTAATTATACGGTAAGAACGGAAGAACTTCCTCTATAGTTATTTACAGATTAATCACGCAGAGATATATAGTCTTACTATGTATTTCTTATTCGGAGCTCGTACACGTGCACTACTTTCTTGAGAATAAGAATGGCCGCCGTCACAGGTCACATGATCACGCTGAAGATGATCTCATGGAGGTACAGAAACCTCAACAGTTTAGCTCCTCAAACAGCTGAGGAGTCAGAGGAGGAGTCCCGATCCCCAACACTCCAGATCCCGCAGCTTAGCAGGAACCTGCTAATGACAGCCTGTCTCGAACCAGGTTTCAGGTTCGAAGCTCCGAGCCGGTGGTTTGATGCCGCGCTGCCAATGACTGTTTGAAGAGACTGATACGAACGTGACCCGTAACAGCTGTTATAGTTCACCTGCAGCCGTGCAGGGAATCCATCTAATCATACAGTAACGCTTTCTACATCAGATTCAGACTAATCTGTGCTTATCCTCTTAACCACTGACCAGGCAGAAACACGGCTGCTAATTACCGTTTGGTTCGGTAAACAGCTGATTTCAGAACCAGCACCGATCATTTGGCAGATTTGGATAAAGCCGTTTAATCGTTTTAGCCATTAATTAATGTGAGGATTTTGCTGCTTTTGTCTGTTTTCACGTCATTGTAAACTTAATATATCTGGGTTTGTGAGCTCCGGCACATTCTTCTTACATGTTATACACTCAACAATTAAGCCATTAATTAGATAAAAAAAAAAAGCAAATTGAAGGTACTAATGAAGGCATAGAAACGAGCATCATGATACCAACCATGAGTCAGCACAAATTAGTCAATTATCAGACATTTTACTAAACCATAATGTCTTAAGGTTCACACTGAGATGTGTTTCAACGTATTCTACAGTCTATTTATACCAATTAACCTGACTAAATACACCTGCCAGTGTCATTAAATACAACAGGAGTCGAACCAGCAACTCAACAACAAAGGCTGAACATTATAAACCTTCAGACTGCATTTGTTTGGGCTACCTTTCACCCTTTTTACACCAGAATAAGTGCAACTTTACATCTTCAACACGCGGAAATAGGAGGAGGCTCCTTCTCATCGCCAGGAGACGACTTTCTCTTTATTCCTGGTGTTTCAGTGCAACGTCACGAAGATGCCAAGAAATGCTAATTAACAGTGAAATGCTTACTTCTTTTTACTTATTCAGTCTCAACAGACAAACACTCGGCCGGCTGGAGTGGATGTTTGATTCAACACGATTTTTTTAATAATAATAAAACAAACATGCACTACAGACACGATGAGCGACACATTGTGTCTCAGGAGTTGGTGGAGACCAAACACGGAGCTAAAAAGGAGAGTGAAGTGAGGAACAACACTATCCCACACAATGAAAAGTGAATCACACTTCTGATCATAAAACAGAGGATGAATCCTCATTAAAAAAGCATTACTCACCGGAGAATAAAGTAACAAGAAGCAGTCCGACATCTGCGAAGGCTAAGACAGGAGAGACTCTTCTTCCTCCCGTTTGTTCTTTTGTCAACAGGTGATCGGTGTCTGGCCTACAGCGGACCATGAGTCTGCATCACCTCTGGCTCTCTCTCCCCCCCCTCCTCTCTCTCTCTCATTGTTGCTTCAGCAATCTGAGCCGGTCGCCAAGATCAGCTTTAGGCAAATCTGGCTGTACATCATGGCTTTCCCAGTCTTGTGTGCAGCATTAAAGCCAGCGTCTGCCACGGAGGCTCACACCATTAATCACAGCAGAATAACACACTTATGCTCCGATTCTTAAACCGGCACATTATGAGGCCCAAAGGTGACAAATAAAGCAGGTGATCGGGTCGCCATAGAGACGACGGGAGGGAACACAAACATGTGTGCATGGCAGTGGGGACAAGTGTTTGCTCAAGGGCCCAGAGGACACGGCAGGCTTCATTAGAATACAGTATTATTTCTATTTCAGCCCCTGATCCTGTTGTTTCAGGCTGCTGTTGACACTTATCTTAACTTTTATTCAGGGCTTTATTTATCAGTTTATTGCAGAGATTTGAGTGGAAACCAGGGTGGGGGGGGGGTAACCGTTTTACATTTAAATTTAATTTAAAAGAGCAGATTTTCAGGCAGTAAAGAGCGCTGGAGTTGCCCTACTACTATTCAGCTCCTCTCCTGCTCCCACAGAAATAAATCAAGTCCCCAACATCTTCCTCCTCGGGGATGACGTCAGAGAACTGAGTTTTCCATGTTACTCTCTGCTTCCACAGCAACCAGGGGGGGGGGGACACCGCCCTCTCCCTTGACCCGGGGAGAAACCCTTCTTTTTGTCTCCTCCACGCCGGCTATTGTTCCCAATACTTGAATGGCTTGCCCTCTAATTCATCTCAGCGTGTATGGTCGTGTACAAAGGGGAGCCGGGGTCCGAGGTGTCGAACAAACAGGAGTGGTAAAGCCATGAATGTTCTGTTAGTGAATCCACGACAACCAGAGCAACAACTTCACACTTTAAACCAAGAATACAGACGTCCATCAAACATCTCATCGGTGTGTTAAACCACCTGAAGCACCGGAGAGAGAAAACTACTGGAAAGATGTTCAGTTAAAAAGAAGGGAAAACATGCTTATAAGCAAGTATTATATGATGAAAGTATTTTATGCAATATTTAAGGATGCACTTCAAAGCCATCTGCAAAAACAGTGAAAACTACTCCATAATAACACAGCCTGTAAAGATGCATTCCAGTCAAACAAGCTTCAACTTTCCAATAAAACATAAAAGCTGGGCATTAATACTTTTTATACTGTATTTCTACTACTTTTTTAAAATTACAAGATGGTTGCTTCAATGAGATTTTCACCTTTACGTACAAACTATCTTAACGTCACAGTATGGATAGGATCAAGTTACTGACTCCAAGCAGCGGGTGTTGCATTGGTGTTTACACTGCAGGTCCAGTCGAGCAACAGATTCAGGCAACGCAACCTTCATGATGTCATGAAGCCTAACTGCACTGCAGGACACCGTGTTGTCCCCGCAGGGACCGGAGGACGGGAGACCCTCCGGTACAGCACGTCGTTCCACACATCCCCATCACCCACACGCAGCGTGACGCGGCGGGACCGTCCTGCTCGACTTACCGGGGATGAGAGGACCCGCCGGGGGACGCGCAGCGTGGTCGGACGCCGCTGGAGCTCCCGCTGGATAGGGTCCCGCGTGTGTCCCGGTGGTTTATCCGGTGGTGTCCTCCAGGCCGAGCTGCAGCACCAACAGTGCAGAAGGACGCGCAGCACCACCGGCAAGCAGCAGCAGACGGCGGCGTTGTTGTGAGCTTCCTCGTACGTGATTGGGCCAGGTGGAGTAGGCGCGTTCACGTGGCCCCGGCGCGCGCCACGCGCAGCTTGTGACCACTGGTGCAATCACATGGCTGCAGCCGGTGACATCAGGTGGGCTCATGTAACTACAGGTACATTTGATCAAGTTTGAGAAGTCACTTTCACTCAAGTACCGTCATCGAGTACACATTTGAGGTACTTGTACTTTGCTATGAGTATTGTAATTGTACACCTCTACGCCACTACATTGAAATACTTTTCACTCCGGCATTTATCTGTCAAGAGTTCAAATTAAAACAGTCATGTATCTGTACATACATTTCTGAAGAATATATATATATATATATATATATATATATAAATAAATATATTTTACATGAGTGACATCATACAGTCAGAAAAGGTTGACAGCACGTCGTAGGCTGTAAAAGAGGGTGTTCATGTGTTATATTGAAGTCCTCTAGTCATCTTTTTTGGTGATATGGTATAAAAAATAACTAAATTAATTAATAAATAATCATTTAGTATCACTCTTATCCAATTAAAGCTGAAAATCAACAGATATGCAGTCATAAAACAGATTTACAGAAAATAAGACAATTTAACACTTAAAAATAAACGTGACAAAATCTAAAAACTAGATTAAAAAATACTTTTACTTTACTTTTAAGAACTTTTCTTTTCATGTATTTGCACAATTAGGTCGACAGCGATCCAAGAGACACTTCAATTGTATGAGATGTCGACATATAATTCCTTAGTAATAGAAACCCTCAAGTTTTTGCACAAATCTAGTATTTTAATTAAAACAATTATGAAGTGGAAACAGCTTTTGTTATCGTTACTGAATGAAAGGCATTTCATATTTAAGCCTTTGCATTTTTAAATTGAAGTTTTTCTTTATTCTTACTCCATTCGTTTCCTCTGGGAAACATTAAAATGCCGCTTTAAATATGTTAAAGGGAACATTTGATCACTTGATTCACAAAGTCCCTGAACACATCACTGGGGATTACCGTCGGATGTATAACCGTGGGTGTGGCGGGGCTGTGATTATGAAAATCCAAAAAGGGAAACCTAAAAGCACCTGGACTTAAGTAAACACAAGTCAGTGTAAATCCATCAGTCAACAGACGAACACTGCCGTCTCTCTGGAACAAAAAACAAGATGCTGAAAAGGTTTACGTGAAATATAATTGTAACGTCATCAGGCATATCAAGCTGTAGTCGTCTCAGAGATAATGGCTCTACCTTCTTGTTGCTTCTTGCATCACATTTCTTTGGTGATTCTCATAAAAGCTGCTACTACAAACACCTCCAGATGATACAGAAACTTTAATTTCCCCAGAAGAAGTGACACAACATTAAGAAATCCTTTTTTTTTCTCAACTCAACATTTGTTAATGTTTCATTATTACAAAAAAAAAAAAGGTAGAGACCCGCTAGCACATGCTAGTACTAGCACATCATTCTGTTGGGTGTTCAGGAAAAAAAAAACACAAACGCTGAATGGCAGCATTGATCTTCAACTACAAGGTCAAATAGAGAAAATTACAAATATATATCCATCTATTTCAGCGAAACAATAGATCATTGTACAAGATTCACAATCTCACACCACTATGGTGAGCCATAGGAAAAGTACAAATCAACAAAGTGAGGACGCGGCAGCTGATTATCAATACCAGCGTACAATATGTCCTCTTTGAAAAATATACTTTTTACAGCCCAAATGGAACAAACGGCTAGCAGCTCACTCACAACGATGCTGGTCTTTCAAATTTACAAAAGGTTTCTCAAGTTAATCGGATTTTGGTTTTCACCTTACACGTCATACAGTTGGTGTTTTTTTGTTTTTGTTGTATTTAGTCTCAAATGCATAAATGTGCATATGTGCAATATGGATAAATATCTTTGAGAACAAGTCTTTAAATATACTTAGACTTTCTGAAGGTTACTGGAGTGTTATTCTTTTAAAAACAGCCTTCATATTTACGTGGACTGCTTTAACGTGTACAGGCTCTAACTGTACTGTCCTCCGAGAGAGTGTGTGTGTGTGTGTGTGTGTGTGTGTGTGTGTGTGTGTGTGTGTGTGTGTGGTCCAGTCTCTTCCTTCAAGAGTTGGTCCCAAAAACTGGAAGTGGAAAAAAAAGAAAGCGCCGGGTTTCCAACATCACCAGATATCAAAGAGCAGAAGTGAAGAGAAGAAGAAATTCAGGTTTTCAAGGCACATTTTTGTCACATAAGGCTGAGTCCTTCATCGTCTCTGGAATTTAAGAGAATCAACACTTTCATTCAGTCCTATGCCATGAAAGTAGGAAGATGAATAAACAACAACAAAACAACAACAAACAAACAGGGTAATATTGATTAAAAGGAGCATCCTGTCAGCATAATCAGATCACAACATTTAACATTTGTTGTGGAAAGCCATCAATATGATTTTAGCATATTGATTTAAAAGGAATAGTTTGACAGTCTGGGAAATCAATAGCATTTTCATGTACGTTAAATATAAAACTACAGCCTGCAACTGGTTAGCTTAGCTTAGCATAAAGACTGGAGTCAGTGGGAAACCGTTAGCCTGGCTCCGTCCGATGGTACTCAACCTCCAGTCTTCTATTTAATGATGATAATAACAATAATCGCATTTCCCAAAATGTCACACTACCACTTTAATCAGTTTGCCGGCCAGTTTGAGTGATCCATAAATCTGAATGCCACTTTGCCCTGTTTATCACAACAGGTGTACAAAAAATCAAATCATGAGAAAATTCATGTTCAGAGTGTCCTGAAGCTTGGTGACTAAACTTTCATAAATTATTCATGTGAATCTGGGTGCGCTGATACCAGGACTGTAAATAATCCTGACTGACGCGCTGGGATGCAACACATTCATTCGCTGGAATACAAAAAGGCCATTTACAGTCTCCAGATGAGTTTAGTGCAGCGACTCCTGCTTCGACACGTTCGTCAAACAGATGCAAAGTGCGTTCTCCTATGATTTCAAATAACCGCAAGATGAAAAGGGTGATTTAACAAGAGTAAAAAGGATTGTAGTATTTCTCTTTTCCCGTGTTGTGTGTAGACTTAAAAGATTTACAACAGTTTGAAAGGCAGTGACCGTAGAGGTGAAAGAAGAAGGGGGGGGTGTGGAGTGATTAGTGCTCTTCCAGCCAGGATGGACTGTCCCCACCCGGCATTTTCAACTTGATGTGGAACTGCTTGAGTGTCTGTTCCAGCTGCTGTTGGTTTCCAGCGTAGTACGCAGCGATGGCGTTGTGGAACAGGATGAGCTGGTTGTGCAATACCTTCACCTGTGTGGGTAAAAAGGAAACAAAGAGACGGTTGAGTGCACTCGTATGTAAAGCCAGTGTTTTGGCTGCTGTGCTGCAGCAGAACGAGCCCGCAGCCGACCTTGTTCTCTTCCAGGAACTTCAGCTTGACGGAGACGTCGTTCCGCATCCTCTCGTACTTCTCGCGGTGGATCTGGAACTGCTGCTGGGAGTGCTCGATCTTGGGCATGGTGGTGGCGTCGCGTGGCCCCAGATTCAACTCCTCCAGATCAGTGCGGTACGCGTCGTACTCAACCCTGGAAGAGTGGGATTATTTAAGTACTAGCAGAAAAAAAACAAATACAATCATCAAGTGGGAAATCAGACAAAAGTAGTGCCTGAAAGGTTTTATGAAAGAGAATGCATTCAATGCCTTTAAGAAAGAACGTTACTCCACATTACTCCTTTAATATACATTCATTCATATGCATACTTATAGTAAATGGGCACTCTTATTGTGAAGAAACAGGAAGTTCTGGGTTTTTTTTGCATGAAGCGTCTAGCAAATTCTCGTTGAAGACAACACAACCCAAACATTTGACCTTTCCTGATGAACAGTACTTAAAAAGAGTACTGATTGAATGATTAAAAAGGTCGGGACAGTTTCTGTGGAGGCCTTTTGACCTGACGAAGGTCTCACCAGAGATCCACCACCACTGGAACATTATCTCCAAACAGCTAAACAATCATTTGTGTTTTGTAAATGATGCACAGACACAATAAACACACATGAGCATGCGTCACTCACCTGGCAAATTCATACTGTTTGATATTAAGCAGGGTGTCTTCGATGGTTTTGTCCACGAGGGTGTTCACACTGGAGATGAAGAAGTTGATGGCGCCCAGCAGTGTATCTCCATTTTTGGACAAAAGCTTTTGGGTGTCAGCGTTGAAACCAAACTCCTCCTAAAGAACAGTCAAACTCATTTCAGTTCATCTCCCTGGATTTGGCCACCGCTGTCCACAGTGGCTCCTCCAGGTGGCAGCAATGCATTTGTGATCATTTAAATTCTGTGCGTAAAACAATGCAATTTCTTGGCATCTGCACCTTTAAAGCTATGGTCTGCATTCTGAAAACCAGTTGAGCCTCTGAGACCCCCCCAACCAAACCCCTCCCCTCCCCTCAGTGTTGACAAGGAGCAGGGGAGACAAGGGGATTGGATGGAGGGTACGAGCCAATTGGAGCCTTCCGGAGCAATGGCTCCCATTGGTCAATTTCTATGCAGGCCTACAGCTGATAGACTGAATGGATTTTTTTTTAATTCCAAATATCGTAGACCGTAGCTTTAAACAAACTGTGGGGAGATAAATTCCTCAGAAATATAAGAAAAATTAATAAATAAAAATATAATAAATGCAGAGACTAGGTAAGACCTAATAGAACAGCTATGCCCAGAATAACTGTATAACACAATTTTCCTAAAATAACATACATGTCTGAGATTATATTTCTACGATGTATACAATGCACTCATCCAAATTAATCAATAAAGATGTAACCCAATTAGAGGCCTTACAGGAAGTGGACCTACATTTGAATTATGAATGACTCTTTCCTGCCTTTATAGCCATTAACTTGTGTCTAAGTGTGATAGTCTAGCGACCTTTCCAGGTGAACCCTGCCCCCCCCCGTATGTCACCTGGGATCAGCTCCAGCCCCCCCCCCCCCCCGCCACCCTGAACAGGTTAAGCTGTAACAGATCGTAGATGGATGCATATTTATATGGACTCACATGCAGTTCTGGTGACTTGAGGCTGAGGTCGGCGAAGGCGTCGCCCAGCTGCCTCTGCGTCTGCATGATCTGGGACAGCTGACTGGCCAGCGTCTGAGCCAGCTTGATTACATTCTGGTACTTCCTCTTGTTGTCCCGCAGGACTTCGATTTGAGCCTCCAGCTCCAGGTCCACGGTCCTCGAGCCCCGGCCCAGCTTCTCCGACAGGATCTGCCTGGTACACTGCAGGACAGCAACATTCATAAAACGTTACGACTGCTGCTCTTAGCCAGGAGGAAAAGAGCAGAGGCTATGAAAATCAGAGGGACAGAGAGCCAAAATAAGTCTAACACAAGAGAGAATATCAATAATTTGAGTTCAGTTGACTTTTGTGCCAACATCCTAATAAAGTGAGAGAAGATACAGACGGAGACTAGAGCTGAGAGAAGCAGCAGGGTGAGGATGGAGGGAGGATTACTTTATACGTGTTGACGCTCCACTTTCTCACTAGGTCCAGCTTTTCCATGGCGGGGCTCTTTAAGTCATCAGAAAGGACCACCGCTCCACTCTTTGGCTGTGCATTCATCTCGCCTGGACAATTAAAATTCATTCACTTAGTGGGAGATCGAGTTATGGGGTTTGCAGAGCTGTGAGAGAGAGTTAGGGGAGGTGCAATCATCCAACAGTGTAATGGGAACACTGAAACAAACAGACAGGATGTGAATGACATCTACGATTATTCAAATCCAAAGTGACATTAAAATACAGTTAGTCATGACTTACCACAGTTAAAGAGATGAAAGAGTGCTTTATTGTGGTTTGGGCATAGAGGGGAAATGCTGAAAGATGGCGAGCCCCGAAACTGATGATCAGACAAGTCAAAAATATAGCTGAATATCAATAATAATATTAGTTAAAGGGGCGGTGTGCAGCCTTTCAGTGGATCCCATCATTGCCTTTTCATGAGCTTCATATTTCCTTCATGTGAAGAAAGTTGGCTTCAGTGAGGCAGCTATAATTACATCAGTGTGTGACGCTGCCGGTGTTTTTAAATCTGTATTTTATCAACCGACTTGAACTGAATGGAGGTCAGAGGTGAAGTAAAACATGTATACCTCTGTTAATACAATTTAAAATATATTTAACTAAAAATGATCTATTGATGAGTTCTGTTATATTTTTTACTTGTCTGACAAACTTTTACTTTCAGATTTGGGACTCCAAAGAGAGAGGGAGGGAGAGAGAGAGAGATAGAGATAGAGAGAGAGAGAGGGAGAGAGATAGAGATAGAGAGATATAGAGATAGATAGATGGAGAGTGAGGGAGATAGATAGATAGATAGATAGATAGATAGATAGATAGATAGATAGATAGATAGATAGATAGATAGATAGAGAGAGAGAGAGAGAGAGAGGGACTATGGGTGCCAACATTTGTGAGGGCAAAGGTGACGAGCAGGAAAACCTGAGACTAAATGTGAAAGCAGTTCTTTTCAAGCGAAGCGGATTCTTTAGGCATCAAGAGGTGGCATTAGATCTGGAAATGTGGGGAACTAGATCTAGATCTCTAGATCTAGATCCTCTGAGGCATATAATTAGCTACTGCAAAGCAGAGCACTAGTTCAGTTAGCCCAGACTTGTGCAAAGACTCTGGAGAGCCCATAAACAGACAGGAGGAGAAGAAGAAGAAGGGTTTGATTCTGTATGCAGCCTGTGGGAGCAAGGAGGAGGTAAGAGTGAAACCAAGAGAGGTACACCGGGACTGCAGTTCATTTAGAGTCGGCATCGTCCGAGTCGTACTCCGGCGCTGCTGGTACCTTTCTGGGCCTGACTATCGCTGGAAGAGCGCGCCAGGCGGCTAGCGACAGCCGAGCTGGGAGCTACCGACGCCACGGGAGACGTGGGCAGGCTCGCTGACCCTGGGAGATATTCAGAGTCAGGGGTCATTAGTTTGTCACCATCCAACCTGCACAAGCGTAAGGGAGAACTCTCATTGACGTCACTTCCTGTTTGTGTGTGTTTCTTATCATGCCGGCTGTTTCCATGTTGCAGGATCAAAAGTCTATCTGCACCAGTGTGGGTAACATGGAAAATAGCCATGGCAACCGGCGGTGAACGGGCTACAGCAGATCACCGCTCTACGGGGAGAGTTTCATTTGCATTTGTAACAAGGGGCACGATGATGAAAAGGAGGCTCACAGCATGAAGATCAGAGGAAACTCATTACATTAAATTGGACGACCGCCTTTACAAATTCAAATGACTGGCTTTCAAATTTACCTCACATTAAAAACCCAAAAGTGGAGCTCTGTGAATAGAGAGAAAGAAAACCCAGAATGCTGCGAAAGCAAACGAATGATGTAACAAGGTACTCGTACGTCTGTGATGAGTGAGGAAAACGGTAGGCTGCATGCAAACACAGGGACGGGGAGCGACATGTTTCACCTTTGTATGGTCCTGATTCAATGATGCCTTCTGTTGTTGAGGCGAAGCTGCTGGAGGTGACACAGGACTCCAGGTTTAGGGCCCCGGGGCCACCAGGGTAAGAGTCCTGTAGAGACAAAGAAACAGGGAGTATTATTAACAAGTTTAGTGGTTCCTAGCGGACATGCAGCAAACACGGGGAACTTCCTGACGTTTGGTGCGTTTGTGTAGAAGCAAACATGACATCGCATTTATGTCACTAATGAGTTAAACTGCACATATGGTGCACGGTGGATAAATCCCTGCATGCATGTCTGACTGTCGGTGAGTGGGAGTTATTCGGGGTAAAGAGCAGGCCACCTGGAGGCCGACTCCGTCAGATGGAGGAGAATGAGAGCAGTCTGAGGTCTCCAACGGAATGACTTCACTGCAGAAGGATCTGACCTTGACTGTCTGAGTCATCCTGCTACACAGAACAAAGCTTGTGTTGTTGAACGGCAATGATTTGTTGAATTTTCCTTAAACTATTTTCATCATCGGTTGAGTTTATTTGCAAGCAAACATTCCAAACATTTGCTGCTTGACCAGATTTTATGCATTTCTTCTCCAGAGATGATAGTAAGCTGAATAACTTTGGATTCTGGAGGCTCAAGTACTTCATACACATAATTTATATCAATGAATGTAATCTCACTGAAATGGAAGGAAGCTGTCTGCCTGTCCCTTGATTTACGTTCATCCCGTCGCCGTCATGCAGGGTTTGTATTGCTCAGCACCCAAGGACGAGCAGCACCGACTCACATTGTCTGAGACAATTATACAGTCTTGAGAAGAAAAAAAAAAAGCTCTTACCCTCTGGAATACAGCGTCAGGGCTCTGGTCCAGCTCTCCATTGCTGGTGACTGGGATCTCAGCGGCTGAGCTTCTATGGGACTCCTCGGCCATTGTGCTTTCCTGTAATCAGGCGGTGAAATGAAGCAGGTTACTCTTTAAAAAGTGAGAGGAAATACATTGGCAATAATGATTTCAAAGTTTAAACATGAGAAATTGTTGCGGTCAGATGGCTGCGAGGACTACGCTATGTTTATGAAATGTCTGTCATGCTTTTTTGTTGTAGAAAGTCCTCTTTTTATTTTAGATAAAGGGTTATTGTTTCAGTGTCGAGAGCAGAATTATGCCTTTAACACAGTGGAATATTAAGCAAAGCTATTCTTGAAACGTCACAATAAAAACAGAAGGTTAGTGTAGTGTAAACCTCTTCAATCTAAACAGAGTAGACTGCAGATGACCCAAAGAAAATCCGACCCACAATTCATAACAGCACTGTTGTGGTTCAATCATGATCTCGGGAGCTTTTCTTGGCTGGAAAGCAAATTCAAAATGTGGATTTTGGAGGTAAACGCTCACAACAGTATTCTCCCCTGATATGTAACACTGTAGGCACAAGTTTTAATCAATTACTTTGAAACTCTTTCAAATGTTAACAACACATTTGGTCAAAATGATGCTCTTTTTATTTCTGTTAAGTCGATTCTCGTTTGAACAGCCGGAAAAAAAAGGAAAAAAAAAGACACCGACTTCAGCCAAACGGTCGCAACCCGGAAAAACTTTGCAATAAATATGGCTGTATTCCTGTCATTCAACCCACTTTCACTGATTTCTATCATTCATTTCCAAGACAGGATGAGCTTAGTGAGCTATAACTCCTTTATGTTGCATCAATACGGTATTTACAGTTTGTGTGCAACAACGGACATTAATGTAACACTCCTCTATTTTACAACACTGTTTCTGCTTAATTACTTAACACCGCAGGATTTAATATGTAACCGAGAGCATTACACCATCTTTACCCGCATACATCAGCTCTTTGTTTAGTGGAGTATTGTAAACACAGTATGTTATATAATATGTCATAAAGATTTTAGTGCATAATGACTCCACCCAAGCAAAAAGGGGAATCAGGCAGTTATCTGTAACATCTGCTGTTCTCTACAGCGACGCTTCGGACAGACGATATCAGGTTTCTCGTTGCCACGTTCACGTCAGTGTTTCCAGGCAAATACAAGGCTTCACTTTTTTATACAGCGACATCAATCACTTGAGACCACATTAAATCCTCGTCAGCGTCGTGTTTTTATAACTGGTCATTTCGTGGTCCAACTCTAAATCCTGAAATACAGGAACACGCAGGGAACCAAATGTCTCCTTTTACCTTGAGTATAATTAACAATCACAAGGAAAGGACGGTTATAATCTTCATGAAAACATCAAACGTCTTCCCTCTTAATTGAGCTTGTGGATTCAAATGACACGCTGGTTTGCTAAACTGCACGTTCCCATGTTGGCTCGTAGCGAGTCGCAGGGTGGAGACAACACTTGTTTTAGCCGCTAACAAACTAACTGTCTGTAGCTGCAGGATGAAGATTCAGCTGTTAGTTTGAGTGTGGACTTAGGAACGAGGACACTCTGTGAGGTCCAACAGTGTAAAGCTGGTTAATGTGAACTGTTGAAACGCCTGGCAAAGGATCCAACACATTAACAATGTATTAAAAATCCACAAGTCAAAACGTGCATCTTCTAACAACATCCTTCATACTATAGGTGGCCCATGGACCATGTCTTAAATAATGCAAGTAGCTGCCAGATCACCAGGTAACGGGATCTGGGTCGCATCTAAACTGACCGGCAGGTTTCACTGTGTGAGCAGTTAAGTGACTTTAAATCAATGACACATGAGCATTTTTATTTGTATATTATGGCTTTAACGACTGGGTAAATATAATGGATTAATTCTATGATTATGAATGAAAAAATGCTGAATTTAAAGAGACACACACAGACGAGAAAGATTTAAATGTGAGGTTTGCTCCTTCCAAAATGAAGTAGTATATGACTTTAAAATGGCAGGCAGTGTGAAAAAGAGGCTATAAGTAACCCAACAGCATTTTCTAAACTAGTTTAAATTTAAATTCTGATATTTAAAAGGTTGCTTACCGGTATGTTTTTTCCTGATTGTGTTTATATAGTTAGCAACATAACGCCAGGACCAAAGATGTCTGATATGCTCAACCAGAATATAACATTAAAAAAGAACCAACATGAAGATTTCATGTTGAGATGTGTGACAAAGACTTAAAGTGCTGTGTCATGTGACAGACACATAAATACTTAAAGGCCATATGACGCCTACGCAGGCAGACCTGCAGACAAACACTGGTAGGCTTGTCCAGCAAACGGCTGCGGTTAAGACAGACTCCTGCCTGATAATCCTCTGACTTCAAGTTTAAACAGGTCGTTTGGTGGAGGCACGTCCATGATTACATGAATTTCAAAAATCAAGACTGATTATAACAACATTGGCTGACTAGCGCCGTTTGATTTCATTTAACTTTGCTGCAGATGTTGCAGAACCATCAATGTAGCTCAATTTAAGATTCTTCCTATTTTGCAATGCCTAAGGGGTCTCAGAGCCAAAATGAGCCAAGCCAACATCTGCAAACATGCTGCAATAACGCTTTCTACAAGTGTCAGCCTACAGAAGCAAAGTGGCTGCAAATGAATCAGGCATGTTATGGCAAATCCCCTTGTGTCGTTCCCTACAGTTCAGTAACCTGGATACCAGCTAAATGTACGTGGGAGGAAGGGATAACAACAATAAACTAATCATCACAATTAGCTGCATCAGCTCACGAGACAGAATCACAGCTTGTCCCTCAAAATGCAGAAGAACGTGACACAACCGTGTGTTGCACAATGCCAGGTTTAACATGCTGCGTTACAACTGTGCTGCATTGAGGGACACTAAGTCAAGAAAAGAGGGGATTTTTTAACTTTAACTTCATGTGATCAGATGTGCGGGCACTGAGTGCAAAGCTTGAGGAGTCACACATTCCAGCAACGCAACAAATGTGGGACTGTCTAAGAATGTGCTGTCAGGACTCCAAATCTGTTTCACTTACCCAGTCACGTGACTGACAGCAAGTACAATTCAGGAGCTTTTAGTACTCAACTTGGAAGCATTGTGAGGAAATTGTATCATTAACACATCATGTACACATTGATTTGTATGCACATGTATGTCAGTGCCCAACAAAAACAAAATAAAAAGGTAAACATGTAGCGTAAGTGTATACTTACTGATGTACACTTTTCATTGCATGGTAATACAGATAAATCCTTCTCACCACAAGCCAGCATTAATACAAAGCAGAGCAAGTGTATGAAGCTTTGATCATCCCCAAACACAAAGCTTCTCACAGACTAACACACAGCAAGTTTAAGACAGAAAGCCACCGATTGCACCATCAACATAGAGCAGTTTCTACACCAGATATATATTTCTAAACCAGCAGCAAAGCAGAATGAAGTCTGAAAAACATCCACTCAGGTTCAAGTTGTAGATCACGACACAGTTTCACAGCTAAATTCACTCTAATATTAAATTGACTACGTAGGAAAGAGACCGCCACCATCAAGTAAGCAAGTAAAGATCAAAACAGCAATGTGAACACGAGCACAGTATGCAAGCGCTAAAAGAGGTTGAATGTCCAAACGAAGGTAAATATCACCTTTTTTTCAGGGTGAGAATCTCCACTTTCCTCTGGTTCAGCCGTTTCACCGTGATGATTTGTCTCGTATCCCCAGTTTTCTACACCATCAGACAAGTGTGCAGCATCTCTGCCGCCGCCTGTCACGACACTCTCTCTCTGAATGCCCTCATCATCCTCCAAAATAGCCGCGTCAACGTTTTTTGCATTTTCTTCAGTGCCGTCGATATCAATATCGTACAGCGTGTCATCTCTCCCACTATCGTTGTCTACGCTCTCCTGTTTTTCATCCTCACTCAAACCCTCTTCTGCCTCGCCAGCCCCCTCACAATCCATCTGAGAGTCCTCGGCTGAGGTCCTCCCCGATTCGGCCTCAAGACTAACTTCAGACATACCTGAAAACAGACAGATAGAAGGGTATAAATTGGTCCCAACAAGCCAGCTGACAGCTTTTTCGTGCAGCGATACAACTTGCCCAGAGCAATAACTCTATATAATACCTCACCTCTGTCCAACAGAGAAGTCCCAGCTGTATAGTTCTTGTTTTGACTTCCTTTGGCATGCACATGGCGAAATGGCACATTTATTTTAATCCAACTTTAAAAACAACAACAACAAAAAACTGCAGGAAATTGCACTCTGCATAGTGTATATAGTATGTCTATGATCGTTTTATATTTTACACTGGAGTTGTTGTAGTCTGGCATACCTATAGTGTGTGCTCATTTTTTATGTTGTGTATTTTATAGATGTTTATAGTGTGTGATGCATATTCACTGTACAGTTACTGTTGTGTTGGATAACTGGCTGCTAGCCAGTTACAAGCCTTCCCCCAGCTTGTGCCTACATGTGAATGTCGTGTCATTACATTGAAGTCAGAGCCAAGCAGTGCATTTCCTGAAAGATAAATCTGACAATCTGTGAAAAAAAACCCGGAAGGTATGTCCAGATTAGGTTATTCTAAGCATCCGGATGATGATTTCAGCTAACCGTAAATAACATGGTGTGCTTGCTCGTTTTGTACAACACAAGAATGCATTTTTTTTTTTTATTTTACACCAAACGACGTGGATGTCATTACTTGTACAACCGACAACCAAACGCCACACTGTTGTCACGATGTTTGCTCAGTGACTCTAGAACATCACACGCCGGAACTAGCGCTCAACGTTGGGACAAATTACCTGTTGCAGCACGGTCACGTGACCTAGCCAGGGTGTTCAAACGTGATAAAACCCGTATTAACGTGTTCGTAACGAGATAACATGGGACTGAATGAAATGGTACTGTTGTGCTGCACGGAGAGGGGGTGACGCTATTCGTCGGACAAGCACTTCCCCAGACATGTCCGTTAGCTTAAAAGTGTCCACTAATATTCGTGAACGTTGACGTGTTGTCTTGCTAGCGTTAACCTAGCTAAACGATAACTGTGAACAACTTCCATTAAAAGCAAAAGAAACACTTTTTAATTGTTCGCTGCCTCGCCTTTTCGACGCCATGAGCGTGAAAACTTTAGCTAACGTGAACGTACCTGCGGTCGTGGCTAACTACTCAGCGTTAGCTGCGGAACTGTTAGCCGTTGGTGGTGGTGAACTGCAAAAATCCTCGGTGCCTTTTTTTTTTCCTTAAAAGGCGGCGCGCATGCGTGTTAACGCGAACGTTACATAGATTTACTGCTAATTTACCATCGATGGCCTTCTGTCTGGTCCTGGACTCTCCTTAAGCACAGCTCGCCGTTTGAACCCCGGAAAGACCGATCCACTGTCCGGGCCCTCGGCTGTCATCAGAAGCAGAGGAGGGGGGGGAGATCACATCAAATGCTGCATACGCTCTCCCCCTGCTGCTAAACTTGCTCTCTGCAGTTTGTGTCCGAGGTCTAAAATATGTTTATTTTATTTTATTATAACCGGAGTAAATATTTTGATACATTTTGTGTAAAAAAAAAAAAAAAACACGTATACGGTGGTCAAACCTTAGTTGTTAGTTTATCCCAGCTACAACTACACCTCTTTTCACTGCAGCTCGCTCCGTGTCGGTACACACACAACAAACTCCATTTCCCACAACGCCCCGCGGTGGCGCACGCACAGCTGCGTCTCGACGCAAACTGGAGCCTGGTTGAGGCAGCCAGCTAGAGGCCATATTGGAATCTATGAAGTCGGTTTGCACTTTGATGGAACAGAGTGTCTGTCGCTTTGGGAGTCTCTAAAATCGCTATCCCGGATTTATACCCGAGGGATTGCGCCAGACATTCCACTTGAGACCCTGCCAAGTGTGGACGGCACGTTGTCTCGCTTTTTTGTGGAAAAAAATGAGTCCAACCGATGCTAAACGAGGGGCTAAACGCAGGAAGAACAAGCGGGGCGGTGGCAGTAGTTGCAGTGCTGTCTGCAACACCAGCGGCGGCAAGGCCGGGGTCGCCTCGGCCCTGGGCTGTGCGGGAACAGCAACACCTGCCTCTGTCGTCAGCTTTTTAACAACCGGCAGTGCTGGCAACGGGACTATCGGGTCCATCGCGGGCATACCCGGGGAGGTAAGAGGTGTCACGCATTGTTAACCGGTGGATGTCAAAACGGGGGCGACGAGCTAACAGCGTTATCAACGACACAAATCTGATCCGGGCCCGACACTGATGCGAGGAGGGCAGCTAGCTTACCGACCTATGCGGGGCTGGAAATGGCTTGGTTTAATTATCGCGAATGTTGTTTGTTAAACCTGGTGCGATAACGTGTCAGCTAGCTAAGACGTGTGGTTGTGTAGTCAAACCGGCCTTGTAATAGTGTAATAACCTGCCGTAAACACCAACGTAGGCTACTTGTGCCATGGCCGCTGGTACTAACGTTGTCGTTAGCTCAAGTTGGGGGATCGTAGCTGAATCCACAACTACTTAAGACCCCACGAAGCATTGCTTTTGTGCTACTGCGGTCCAAGGTAGGTGGGCGATTACATTGGCACAAACTAAGACTATGATCAAGTATCGCTTAGCTTCCACATAGTCGGGGCCATAGGCTTGCTGTTGCACAGATAAACATGAATGCTAGCTAATGCTAACATCAGTGAGGACCCACAAGTTCAGCCCCGTCGGGCCTCGGTGTGTTTTCACAAGCTGACCTTCCACTTTTATGGCTTATAAATACTTTAAACTGGTTGTTTATGACTGAGAATTAATCATAAACAAACAACGTCAGTTATCCAAAAGCGGCATAGTTATACACCGTTAGCACAACAGTTAGCACTAAGACAATAACTCACATTGGTGTCATAAGCTGTTAGGTCGTTTCTTTGAAACTAAGTCCTATTTTACTTCTGAGCCGATATCTGAGTTAGATTTTGGGGTCACAACAATCACGCATGTAGCTGTGCGGCAGTCAAACGGACGTGTGTGTGTTTATACACATAATATCAAATAAACATTTCATTTTGCGTTTATGCTACAAACAGCCAGGCTCCTATCAAGTATCTAACCACCTCCTCCATCAGACTGCTGCACAGTGCTATGTTTAAAAGTCAGATATGTTATGGTCAGAGTTTTTTGTATACTTCTATAAGTAACAGTAGGTTTGTTTCTTATACGGCATTCATTTGCTGTGATTTAAACACAGCTGTCCACCTGTATTAAGTTCTTGGGCCCAAATAATATGTTATGAATGTTAATCAGGTTTCCCCCCCCCCCCACAAACAGCCACAAGAGAGAAGAAAATCAAAAGTTTTTCAAGGTGCAACAAAATAAAAACACCAGTTATGGCCACATTATGTTTATACAATAGTCTATCTGTCAGGCCTGACTGTATCGCTTGACAATCTTCTACCTCGAATGTGTACCACACGCTCAAATATCTCGACGTCTCCACGTAAGGATTTGTGATTGACCCGCTCGCCCATTCAAACGGCCTTAGTCTGAAACAAAAGTATCAATTTTAAGAGATGACTTAGACAGTTGTAATAAAAGTCACGAAGAACACCAACTACACGCCCAAGTAAACAAATGTGTGAGTGGTCAGTTCGATGTAAACATTGGGTTTTTTGTATCCCTCAGGTAAGCAACAGTGTTACACCACAGTTTACGGAAGGACCAGTGAATGCGGACTTCTCCGGGGTCCTTCAGGTAATTTCACATCAGATGTGTGAGAAGTTCGTCTGAGGCCTCTGTCAGATATTTTCATCCAAAGCCATGCCCCCTTTTAACACGCACAACATTTACACCTCGATGCCTTTACTAATAACATGTAAAGTGTCTGGAGTGCTATACCAAATATCAAGCATATTAAATTCTGATGGGCACAAACCGCATGATACCCAGATGGTCTAACATCTGTATTCAGAATACACATCTGGAATTTGATTACCGCCAGTCTCATCAAGCCAATCTGCCCACCCTGTGATCAATTACAATCATTTCAGCTTCTGCAGTACTTTTATCTATCAGCGTAATAGTGTTGATAACTCAAATTCAGGTGCTTTAGCATAAAAACAGGAAATTTGTCCTCAACCAAACTTAATATTCTCCCAGCGGAAATGAAATGTATATCTTCAATCATAATATATGCTTTCCTGCATGTAAACATCTCCAAAACCAATTCAAATCAGTATGATTGACAGCTCTTACAAAGGTATTAATAAGTGCATTACTGAACATCTTCATAAATGTCCTGCTTACACGCGTCAATGTCGTAGGTAATCAATTGGGCTGTAACAATGTTTTTTTGTGTGTGTGTGAGTGTGTTGTTCAGAACAAAAACATTTCTTCAGCACATGGCTGTTTTTTATTTAGGTCACCACACCTGTTTTTTTATGTTTTACTGACAAGAAATTACTATTTTTTTTTCACACAAAAACATCAAATAGGTACAAATGTTAAGAACATTGTTGGGTACTGATTTTATGTTGTATCAAACTTGTAATTGATTGTGACACAATCTTTTATTGAATCTATGAACTATTTTAGTTCTGCCCCATCTGACCGTTGTAATATACAGGCGACATATGGAAATGTTGCCTTACTGCTCTACTTTTCAGTGTAGTCATAAAATACCTCAACTGGAGGAGTGAATGAAACTGAGTAACACCCACAGAAAACTGGTAAACCTATGAAATGGTGCTGGAATAAATGAAAGGCAACCTCCTTTTTAAAATCCGTAAAGCCATTTTGCACTCCGACAAACCCACGCCAATGTGGAGACGATTAATTGAAACTTCTGGCTGCTAATTATGTGTTTGTGACAGGGCTGCACATTAAGAAAGTGTTTTAATGGACTGCGGAGGGAAAGTTCAGAAAGCTGGTGTACCCTGTGTGCAATGGCTTACAGAGGAGTAGACTTTTGATGTAGATCGTGTATCCTCAACGTGTAAATGAAAACATCTCACTGCATTTCATTATATAAACAATTCTTTTTGGAAAATCTATTGATAGAACAAATGTTTAATGCAAATGCTCAAGTGGCCACATACCTTATTGTGTTTCTCTCACTACTTCCTCCTCCTACTCCGCCTACTGCTACATACTCACCGCAGACTCCATTCACGTTCGGCTTGAACCAGCGGGCCCCCTACACAGCTGGCGATCGCTGCCTCTTATGCAGATGTGAACGCAAAGACAGCGCCGTGCCTTCAGAGGCGGGAATCTTGGGCCAGAACGGTACGGCTCAGCCCAACAAGACACCCAGCGCCCTCCAGCTGCCCCTGTGGGTGTGCTCTGACTGCAGGCGCACAGTGGAGAAGGAGGACCGGCACACCGCCCTGGAGCAGTCGTTGGGGGTAAGTCACCTGGGTATACAGAGGTTGGAAGGTGGTTTGAAGTTAAGATGACAGGCGAGAGTTTGGAGCTCTAGTGGAAGGCCTGCGTGTACTCTGGTTCTTTGAATAATTCCACAGTTTCCAAACATCATCTGTTTTAGCACCCACGCCATACATCTGCAGATTAACTCTCACAGCTGCGGCCAGTCTTTCAGCGGATGGTGTAGTTCTTTTGCTCCCATCCGTTTCATTGCCAGAAAAGTGGAGCAACCAGAATAAACAGCTGTTGCTGGAAAAACAATGTTACAAACAGCCTATCGTTAAACTTATGAAAATTTGGTCAAATTCTTATAACAAAGGGCAAAACAGGGAATCACCTATTGACAATAGTATGTTCTATTCATTCATACATTAATGACAATTGTTCTTTTCTGTATGTGTATTCCTACATTGTAGATGTTGCACAGTAAATATCCTCTCAGGCCTGATGATCCCCGAGGCGAATGCGTCTTCGTATAAATAGCTTCTTTATTTCCGACAACCTTGCTATGTGTTCAGCTTGCATCGTTGTAAGGACAACATCAATGGAGAAGTGGAAATATAGCATTTTCTGTTTGTACTGGAATACAAAGTCACGACTGGATTCCACTTTTTTGTTTCCATGCCTCTTTGGACTAAGTGCAGCCTAATGAGCAGGAAATGTGTTGTATAGACGAAGCAATAACTTCCTTTTCCATCATTCCTGGATAAAGCAGAGCCAAAAGCCGATTGTCGTTACTGCTCGCGTATTTCTGCTGCCAATTTACTGTGCTGTGTTTTAGCTTCATGTTTGTTGTGTGACGTGAGCCTCTAGTAAACTCATGTTAATCAGAAATAATATGTCGTCATCTCTTGCAACCACACTAAAGGTCATTTCTGGCTCCGTTTGCACATTGATTACATGTCTCTCAATTATGGGACATTTCCTGAATCAATACTCAAGCATACACTCGGATAAGGAAAGACATCATTAGAAATTAACAACATCAAATGGGGTATTTTCATATTGTAGTAGACTTTCTAAACCAACACGTGTACAGCATGTCACACCAGGTTCACACTTGATGCAGAAGTGTTGTGCTGTGTCAGCTGTTGCACGGGCAACACCCAGCTGTTCACATCAGGCGCCAATGTCTCAGCCATCCTGCTCCTTCGCCCTCTTCTGTCGGGCTAATCTTGTGTGCGTCTGCTCAACACGCTCACTCTGTTTGGACACAGCTGACAAATATGTGGAAGTACTTAATTCAAAAACCACGATCACAAACGGCAGTTGACGCTCATTTGTGTCGTTTATAGAAGATAATCGGTGTGTTTTATTGCCAGATTCACAGCATGCAGAGAAAATAGCAGCTAGATTGATTTACATGGAGCGCCCAAAGGGAGCTGGCGGCGTTTCTACAAAAATCGTTGGCGCTTGCACATCCAGGGGGAACCTGGCGTTAGGTGCAACATCTCTTTACTAGAAGAGAAGAAGAAATACGTTACACCAGTCAAAGCACTATAACTCGCTGGTTCATATGCTATCGATCAGGCTTCCTATTAAGGCTCGCCAGGTATGCTGGGGGGTGGGAATGGTTTTCCTTGTTGTGGACGCGGGTGCCCTGGCATTGTTTTGTTGGCTGGGGGTTCGATTCACTCCACATTAATGTATTGTTCCTCTGCATCCACAGCAGTGGGGCACGATGCTGAGTCACGATATCAGGGCCTGTTGTAAACAGAACCAAACCACTGCAGAGCTTTGACAGTCAAGTGGCTGCAGACAATTTGCCTGAACAGAATTTAACAGTGAGTCATAACTTGGCAATGATAAGATCAGACCCCAACGAGGTTTGTGACTTAACTTGCAATTAAATTAAGAAACACTTACCCCGTGGCGTTCCTGCATGCATGCTCCTTGGATCGGCTGATCCCAGCTACTGTGCCTGGACTTCTTTTGCTGTCAGCGCAAAGCACGTTTTTCTTTTTCGTAGCTGTCACATTGAACAAGGAGAAAATGATTGCTGTGGTATATCGATGTCCAGACCTCTGAAGCCCACAGTTCCAGCTTTGTAAATATATTATTCCTTCTTGGGAAAACAACACATTAGTTTATGTCTGCTGTTGACATCTTGATGCATCATTGCATCACATTTTGGACTCTAGACATCAAAACAATCAACAATAATTGATTCAACAAAATTCAGCAATTTCAAACTTCCTTTAAAACATTGATGAAAATAAAATGGTTCTGTATCTTAGTGTGCTGTTATATTTCCCACAGAGCCAGGACTTCCTTTTGCACATGCCTGTGGGTAACGGAAACCTGGGCCAGGAGGCAGCCACAGGGGACCGTCTGACCACTGCTGTGCCTACACTACCCATGCTGCCTGCCCCGGACCTCAGCACACCAATGCCTGCTGATACAGTGTGCAGCTGTGAAGCCTGCAATGAGCGACGGTCAGTTTAGAGTGATTACCATCGCAAGTAAATTACATTTGTGTTCATTATTATTATTTGTTTTTAAAGTTCCTAATGAATTAATGTCCTGAATAACAGGGAGATCTCTGCTGAATCGGATCGGGAGACACAGCAGCTACAGAACCACTGGTCAGAGGTTCGCTACCTGGTGCGCTGCATCTACCGTCAGGCAGGAACACCATTAGCAGATGACCATGACCAGCCCTTAGAGAGGGACAAGGAGGGCATGAAGGAGCTGGTCGATAGGTAAAACGACCATCCTGTTTCTCTCTTTGTAGGGTGTTTGTCCACTAGGGGGCTCTATTGGACTGTGGATGCTTGAAAACCAGCCACACGATAGCTTTTGAATGGAATGACGTCGAACTGTAATCAGTCAGGTTAAAAGCCCCTTAAAATCGTTACTTCCTTGTAGTGATGCGTTTCCTGTTGAAACCCGACCATTGTCTGTGCCGTGACTCACTCAGGGAACATTTTACACTGTAGACCAAATGGAGATTAAAGGATAGAGAACCAGTTTTATTTGCAAAGATTTGAAAGAGTTTTGATTTACTCACATAGCAGCACAGGATGCAGTGATGATGCCCTGACAAAACAGATGGGGAAGAATACACAAAGTCACATACATCCAGGGAGTCAGAGTAGCTGTCTCAATGTTTTACCATTTTTTAAAAATGAATTGCTTAATTGTCCTCCTTTTTAGACTCTGTGAGAAGGACCCGTACCAGCTGTATCAGCGGTTGGAGCAGCAGGCGCGTGAATACGTCTTGGAAATGAAGGTGCGGCTTCTGAAGCACCTATCTACAGGACCCAAGACTACAGGACCAGCGGGGACTGCAGCCCTGGGTCCACCTCAGGCCTACCAGTTAATATCCCTGCTGCTGGAGGAGTACAACGCCCTCTGTCAAGCTGCACGCACCATCAGCAGCTTCCTGCTCACCCTGGTCAGTTCACCGAGTGTGTAGCCAGAGACGGTGTTAGCGCTCCTGCAGGTGGCAGCGAAGGTAATTCATAGCCTGGTTCTACTGCATTTCATTAAACTACCGTTCCACCCCCCCTTTTCTCAGGAAAATGAGCACCTCCAGAAATTCCAGGTGACGTGGGAGCTGCACAACAAGCACCTTTTTGAGAATCTGGTGTTCTCTGAACCGATCTTGCACAGCAGTTTACCTGCACTGGTTGCTCAGCTGAAGTAAATATAGTTACTCATCCATCATATTCTACAAATCTCTTGTCCATTAAAAGTGTCTTAAATGACTTTTCTTTTTTTAAGACATGGCACAGCCTCCCATGATTCATACAATGAAGATATGTACAGGACCTTGTTAGAAAGCTACCATCAGCTGCAGCAGGAGATGGCCTCGGTGGCGACTGAATGGCAGGAGTGTGAGAAGAGGATTGATGACTATGTAGATGAACAGGTACACGCACACCAAAGACAAAACATGAACACATCTGGTAGAGGAAACAATACAAAATGAAAGGAATGTTTACTCTTATGCAGCTGCTTTTTAAGGTGGAGGGTCAGAGTCTCACCAACCAAAGAACGGAGCCTCACAAGTCCTTGATAAGCAAAAGCGTAAGATACTTGAAAATCATTTCTGACCATGTCAACGTTTTCTTTTAAATCTTCAAATTTGAACTTCTTCCATTCATGGCAGTTCATGGTCTTATAATTAAACCTGCTCGTTTACAGACTTTGAAGACCAAGCAGCGAATGCTGAAGGAGGACTGGGAGTTCTTCAAGCAGAGGAGGTTTATAGAAGAACAGGTACACGAGAATATGGAGCCCATTTAAACGTGCAATTCTGCGCTGGAGAACGGTTATTTACAATGTTATTCTCTATGTAGTTACCCAACAGTAAGAAGCCCCCCACCGGAGAAAACAACTTCACAGACACTATGAGAATGCTCTCATCTCGTCTGAGTATTCCAGACTGCCCAAACTGCAATTATCGAAGAAGGTGAGCCTGAGCAACAACAAAACATATTAGCATACTATGACACCGATACCCCTCGCACTGTTAAAGCCTGTAACATGCCGCCTCAGAGTACTCATCACCCTCCCACACACTGCAGTATTGTCAGACTCCTGTTACTTAAAATAGCCATACTGGAATTACAGTTAGCACCATTGAGCAATCCATAACACCAGAAGGCTAACATCTGTTCAAGTACCCTTACTGACTCCATTAACATTTTGCCCAATTTAACATTGAACAACTTAATTTGGGTTCCACTGCCTTCGCCCAATGACAGCTGGGATCGGCTCCAGCCCCCCCCGGCGTCCCTGAATACTGGATAAGCGGTCCCAAATCATAACGTACGACAACCTGTATTATTAAATCAGAGTGATCGTGATGATATCTGAAGAGCTGAGTGAATTGTGAAATGCCTGTTCAGTTAATTTACATTTTAAATGACTGACATGGCAGATTAAGTCTTCAGATGTTGCCTATTGTTAGAGGGAAACCGATCAAAGACCGACTGCCTTTTATTGATAAAATATTTTTTTAAATTTTTTTTTATTTACCCCTTAAAGCTATTCACGTTTTTGTCACGATCTTCTCATCTCAAATGTGTTTCAGTTTATGAAAGATTTAATTTCCCAACTCTTGAGTCTTCAGGGAATTGATCCGACCTCAAATATTTTGCTCCTCCCACCTGATTAGTGAACTCAAGCATTGGAACATTTTGAATTTGGTGGTTATATTTGTAATTCTTACTAAAATGATTATCCAAAGTAAGGCCACTATGAGCTCCACTATTATCTCTGCCCCCTTTATCCCTAATAGGTGAAGACGAGCCTTATAATTGTATTATGACACATCTCACTTTACATGTAACTAAACATGAAGAAGAAAGTTGACAGTACGGGCTGAACATGAGTTTAACGCCTTATGTTTTGGATAATAAACATATCAATAGTGCAATATGAATATTTTGCCCGTTGCCCACGACGACCAACAGGTGCACGTGTGATGACTGCAGTCTCTCTCACATCCTGACCTGTGGCATCATGGACTCTCCCATCGCCGAGGACCTCCACATCAAGCTGCCCCTGCAAGGGGAGCCTCCCCGCGACTACCTGGCAGAGGTGCACCCCCCCAGCCTCTCCTCCGGCAGTTCAGCATCTGGCTCCAACTCCAGTTCTCCCATCACCATCCAGCAGCATCCCAGGCTCATTCTGCCGGATGGGGATACCAGCACTTTGTAAGTTACATGCTTGTTTATGCTCCGTAACACAGTGTTGGTATTACATCCTCAGTGCTTCCTATGAACAATAATCCCCCCCTCGGTCACTTCCCGCTAACACAACGACTCATTTCGCTCTAATTTTAGTATAAGTGATGATGACGAAGTTCCTCCGTTGTCCAGTAAATTCGGGGACATCTACCCGATGACTGGTTACGAGGATAACGGTGTGACCGCTGCTGTGAACGGCCTCCATAATGACATCAATGGGGAATGTGAAAATGTGGAACTAAAGGCAGGGGTGAGTTATGTACTTTATTACTGGTTCTGGTTTTATTACTTAAATTGCCCAAGATTAGTTGTGAATTTCCCTGCCAAGTTTCTGGATGATGAAACTCGCGATCATTATGAGTGAGCGATTGTACGCTGTTCCTCACCTGTTTCCGAAACTGAGTCGTCTTTGTTCGACACATTTCTGTCTCAGTCTCCTCACATGACCAGCAGCAGCAGCTCATCAGAGGGCGATGAAGAGGATGGTGATGGGGAGGTCGGTGGGGAGGCCCGAGGGCAGCGGGAGGAGCTTTCATCAGGGAAGACCAACAGCCCTCCACCTTCTTACAGCCACCAACAGGTGGAGTATCACCTTTAATACGCTTTGACCTTAGGGCTGCACCTGATGATAGAATTCATTTTTTATTAATGTTTTACCAATAATATGTTAGAGAAATTGCAGGAAATATTGATTGCCTGACTGACAGTCAGCAAATCCTAACTTTGAAAACACCAGTGATTAAAATATTCTGTCTATAAACCAATTGTTTCAGCATAAATACAATTATTCTAAGTGCAGAAGAATAAGAGTAACATGTTTTGAATTTGTGCACTCTCAGGTAGAACAGGTCCAGCATGCCTGCGAGTGCCACGTGTGCAACCAGGACACCAGCTCCCCCACCCTGAGCTCCGCCACTTGCCTGCCCCCCAACCGGCTCCACGCTGCACCTCCTCCCACCGTCGGACACCAGTTCTTCACAGACAGCAAGACACCCCCTGCCCACCCTGCCCTCCACCTCTACCCCCACATTCACGGCCACCTGCCCCTACACAACTTCTCCCGGCCCCTCCTGCACCCTACACTCTACCCTCCCAGTCCTCCTCTCACACACAACAAGGTGAGGATCATTCTGGAGCCCCTTAACACCCAGAAGTCTACATATAAAGTACTTTCTTCCCTATCTAGTCAAATTACAGGTACAAGACTCATTTTAAGGGAAAGTTGATTCATTTCGTAATCGCTGGGGATTTTTTTTCTTCAGTTTCCAGGAACAATACTGAGCTTAGTTATATTCTAGTTTCACTGTAATTCTAATTGTCCACCACTAGGGGTCAGGCTGCCCCAATCTCAGAGAAGTCAAAAGCCATCCAATATTATACTGTTTTACACCTGCTCAAATCAATTTCTCATAACTAGTAACACGACTTGTTCTGTAACCTGTTTTCTTTTCTCCCTTCAGCCTCTGCCCCCAAACCCGACATCGAACCACTCGGCAGCCAAGCAGCCGGCCTTCAGCCCATCACTCCCAGAGCACGTCTACCAGAACTGCTTCGGCGGTGCAGGTGGAGCAGGTGACTGGAACAGCTCGCTGCAGTGCCTCTCGCTCAAGTTTGAGAACCTGTGGGATGCTGCTGTGATGAAGAGCTGGAATCCGTCTGTGCTGCTGCCGGAGTCCCTTCCAGGTGAGCTGCTCTGCAGAAACAGGCAATGAAAGAAAATGACAGCAAGTCAAAGGCGACTCACGACCTGCGTTATTGATCAACAGGTGACATGCTTGGACCACCCCTCGCTGACGTGCCCCTCCCCCCCACATCATCCATCGGCGGGGAACACCCCTCGCTGCCCACCCCGCTACCCCCTTCGTGCTCCGCTTCCTCATCGTTGTCATCGTCTTCATCATCCTCGTCGTCGTCGTCATGCTCCTCTTCAGAAGCCAAACAGCAGAAGAAGAGTGGCGCCAAGAAGAAGTGTCTCTACAATTTCCAGGATGCCTTCATGGAGACCAACCGCGTAGTGATGGCCACCTCCGCCTCCACATCCTCTGTGTCCTGCACTGCCACCACTGTCCAGTCAAGTAATAACCCACCCATCCACCTAGCATCTAAAAGATCCAACTCTTTAGGTAATACAGGCGCTAGGAGCAGTGCTTAGGTTTGAAATGATGATGATGATGATGATTCAATTATGGGCCACTCTGAAAATAATCAGTACTTATGTAAAACCCATCAAGGGAAATGGAACTTTCCAATCAAAATCCAGTTGTAACAGACAATACTAAGCCAGAGTGTCTCTAATAATGCTTTCACGGTGCTTTACAGTTTTTAGTTTTTGTGAAAAGAAACAATAATTAAGGATATTTTGTACGTCATTCTCCATCTTTCAAAATATGCTATCTGTTTGGTAATGTTTGTGATTGCAATGCTATGCTAAGTCGCTTGCCAGCTGGGTAATGAATGATCACTTATGCACTGTAACACTTATGTAGGGGGTGCTATTACTGCAGAAAATCAATGATGCTGATTGTGATATTTCTTGCTCCATTGTGTCAAAGCTTTGTGAATAACTGCACATTTTAAGGAATAACCAGATAATGCTCTCAACCAACATGTCTCTGTCTGCTCTAGATGATGTATTTCATAATCTAGGTAAAGAGGACCATAGGCAACCCGCCCCAGCCCCGCCTAGAAACTGCCCTACAGGTCTGACCTCCCTCCCTCCGCTCTCGGGCACCACCCTACCCCTAGCACCCACGACGCACCTTCCCACAATGGGATCCCAACCTTTCCCAAAGATGGCTGCTCCAGCGCCAGACTTCATGGAAGCCCACCAGGGTTTGTGCCTCCCACCCACCGAGCCTCCAGCCTCCTCAGCAGATGGTCCTGTCAGTGCCCCACCCAGTGTCTGCAGGTAAGACCGCCACCTGCAGGCTTGTAAAGACATTAATGAAACGTTATGTCAGACTGACTGGAAAGGTGATTTTGTGGACTGTGATGGGGGGGGGGAAGTACCTTTCAGGACCAATGTTAAGCATCCTTTTTTTTTTCAGCGATCCTGACTGTGAAGGTCATCGCTGTGAGGGTAACGGGGCGTACGAGCACCAGCCGTACGATGGGGAGGAGAGTCAGGACGAGGACAGCTGCTCCGAGCACAGCTCCTCCACCTCCACCTCCACAAACCAGAAGGAAGGAAAGTACTGTGACTGCTGCTACTGCGAGTTCTTTGGGCACGGTGGAGTAAGAAGCACACATTTATTACTCACTGAAATCTGCATGTTCACCTCAAATTAACATGTCTTTCTGGAGGATGCAAATAGGCATTTTGGTTTTGATCCCCTGTACATAAGAAAAATGGAAACATGGCATTTACAGTCTAGGGAATTCTAGTTTATTAGCTGGATGTAAGAATTTATCGTGTCCTAATGTGCTTTCCGTTTTACTTCCTAGCCTCCAGCTGCTCCTACCAGTCGAAACTATGCAGAGATGCGGGAGAAGCTGCGCTTGCGTCTGACAAAACGCAAGGAGGAGCAGCCTAAGCGTGAGGAGCAGCAACCAGTGATAGAACGAGATGGAGGGGTGGAGGACCACAGGCGGGTGGAGGACCTACTGCAGTTCATCAATAGTGCTGACAATAAACCTGCCTCCAGTTCTAAGGCAGCCAAACGGGCCAGGCATAAACTAAAGAAGGTAACTAGTCGCAAAAACCAGTGTGTGTACATCCAGTCTAAATCACCACAGTGACTAGTAGTACTTAATACACGCCTCTTTTTGTTAACCGCTAGGATTAGTGGGGATCAAAGTAGTGATAATGCTAAGAGTATATGTCTATGTGCTTCAGATGGAGGAGAAGGCCCGTCTGGAGGCAGAGGCCCGTGAAAGGGAGGAGCAGCAGATGTTGGAAGAGCAGCAACGACGACAGCGGCAGGAAGAGGAAGAGGCAGCGCTTCAAAAGGAGCTTCTCCGGCTGCAAGAGCTGCAGCAACATCGCGCCGTGAAGAAGAAAAAGAAAGAGAAAGCGAAGGAAAACACCGCTCCCACACAAAACAACCCACAGCCCCTCAAACAGACAGCTCAGAACGTCCTAGATAACCTACAGAATGGAAAGTCACAGTCACTGCTTCAAACCCTCATCCGCCTCCCCGAACAGAAGGAACCCAGATTTGACCCTCTACCCCGCCCCAACACACAGCACAGCCCAAAACACTCTAGTGAGAGGGGGTTTTCTACTGAGACCAACATCCCCAGCTATCAAGCCATCCTCCACAATGGCACTCCTACATCTCAGCTGGAGGTCAACAGTAAAGTCAAGGCCAAGCAGTCTGCTAAAGTGGCCACGTGTGTGGCTGCTGTAAAGAAAGCTCCGGAGCTCCCCAAGAGCTCAGATGTGGCAGCAAAGCTAGCCAATGGCAGCGCCCCCACCTCTACACCAGACACCAAAGCAACGCGGATCAGGCCTGCCGAGGCGGCCCTGGCTCCCCTCCCAACCACGGAGCCAAGGAGGGAGGACCGGTGTAATATCAGAAGCGCCAGTGGGAAAAGGCAGCAGCAGCAGCAGCTACAACAACCGCTGAGCCACATCAAAGAAGACAGGAGAAGTCCACCCGTGTCCAACCCTTCCCCATCCCCCCCTCCAGCCTTCCAGCCAGAGCAGACGCAGCAGAACGGCAAACCGCCCAGTGCAGAATCCCCACAGCCCAAAGGCAAGACCAAGAAGAACAAGAAGAAGAAGGTAGACAAGATGAACACCTCAATAGGTTGGTATTCTCCTGATTTTATAAAAGGGGTTCAGGTGCGGGGTTCAGTAGTCTCCTCTCCCTCCTAAAATAACTGGTTTGGCTCCACAGACATCACACTGGCGAGGTTAGGGAATATGAACCGTGTCCTTAACAGAACAGATCCAGTTCCTCATTCGTCCCCTGGGTATTTTGTGGTATATACTGCACACAGCATGGTTGGTGAATGTGTCTACTGTGCAGATGGCTGCAGGCAGGATGGGGAGATGCTTAAAGTAGCTTACATCGAGGGCTGAAATCGCCCTTTATTTTTTTCTTTATAAATAAATCTATTTTAAACAGCTGCAGTTAACATGCTTCTATGTTGATCCGTTGTAGATGATGTGTTCTTGCCCAAAGACATCGACCTGGATAGCACTGAAATGGACGAAACGGAGAGGGAGGTGGAATATTTCAAAAGGTATGTGCAATAAAGAGCAACGTAAACCAATTACTGATGAGATATAGTTCTACGCTGTTCTGCTGACATCGGCGTGCCAGCAAAGGCAACAACAAATACTGCTTCTAGCAAGCGGGCGTAGATGTAAACAAATGAGGGTTGAAGTTAATCTAAAAGTGCATTGAACACATGCATAAAGCCTCAGATGAAGCTCACATTAAACGTCCACGGTAAAGCTTCTTTAAGCTTGGCTCTTCAGAGGGATGACGTTTTTTGTTTTTCCTTCAGGTTCTGCTTGGATTCTGCCCGGCAGACCCGCCAACGGCTTTCCATCAACTGGTCGAACTTTAGTTTGAAGAAAGCAACGTTTGCTGCACATTGAGTCTGTTAGTGAGTGACTGTCAGGACACAATCAGTACCTTAACAGCTATACCCACCCCCCCACGCTCATCCCTTTACCTCCACCCAGCTGTTGTCCTCCCACTTCTCTCCTGCTGTGCCCAGAATCACACCCACGCTGCCTTGCTTTGTTCTCGTCGCTGTGGTTCCACCACGGACCCGTCTGGACTGATCCACCTGCAGAATTTAAAAACAACATTTAAAATGAAATGTCACAAAGAATCATGAAATGCTACTTTACATCCGATTAATTTTCCTTGCGTGCTTGTGTGCTTTTAGTCTGACTTTGGGCATTTCTCTTGACTTACAAAGCCATGGTCTGAAATTATTTTCTTACACTGGCTTACCTGTAGTCAAAACTTGCTTACTATGTCTGGATCGTTTCCTTCCTAAAAGAGACAATGGAAACTACAAAAAAAAAAGAAAAAGAAGAGAAATGTAATGAATTAAAAGCTGTATTTGAGATATTGTGGCTTAATATCCCATCGTTTCCCCGTTCCTAGCACGGCATCTCATCCACGTTATTGACAAGGGAATGGGCTTGGTCAGCTGGTCTCCCCCCTCCCCTCCCCCCACCTCCACCACCTCCACCCTATCTCACAGAAAGGAGGAAAACATAATACTTGACAATGTTCTTTTTTTGGTTTTTAAGTTCTGTTTAACAAACTGTTGAGTAAAAGTGTTCCAGTTCCAGTTTTTGTTTTCTTTATTTTTGACCTGTAGCCAGCTTGTATCAGAATACTTTCAGAATGAAATTGAAAAAGAACAATACTCACACTATCAATCTGTTATAGAGTGTATATTGTATTAACACTGAAGCCAAACTGGCTACTTTTAACATATTGTTAAGTAATATTAAATCTTGTCTTTCTTTTTTGAAAGATGGAATACAGTAGTATGGCAGGATTATGCGTCTTGTGTCAAATCTTATTTCCTCACATGCAGTAGAAATTTACAATTTAAAGAACATGGACACCTAAAACTACACGTTAAGAAACAGCTCAACATCTTGGGGGGGAAATGAGCGTATTTGCTTTACTTTCACATAAAAGCCCCTTTTTAAATATGAACCAGCAGCCGGTTTGGTTAGCTTAGCATAAAGAATGTGGTATGCTAGCTGGCCCGGACCAGTAGCTCCTTCGAGTCTACACTAGATTACCGCCTTTAAATAGTAATAATCTACCTCCTGTAGAGCAGCATATTGCACCCCCTTTATACTGATTAAACAAACGATATGTAGCATTTTGATTTGTTACCCTTGAACAGAGTTGCCCAATAGTCTCTCTGTCCACAGTTAACTGGCTGCAACTTCATATTTGATGGATAAACACGAGCGCAAAAAAAAGCTCATTTCCCAAAATGTGGAATTAATGCTTTGAGTTGAAGTCCTTTTTTTAACTAAAGTCTGAAAATCCTTCAAAGTCGGTCGACGTCCATGTGGTGTCTGGTGTTGCTGCTCTGCACATCGGCAGCTACACGAGGTTGCAGGCTGAGTCACACCCTCAAATAATTACGTGTTCCTTTTGGGAAATGGACTAATTGACAATCAGAAGGCAACTGTAACTTGAGTCATGTAGATCCAGAGGTTCAGTTTCGATTGCGAAGTACGTTCAACCAAACGGGAGGCAGCCAATCGGCTTTCTTCAGGGGCCTTTGCATACGTAGCACCGGTTCATATATGCGCATGAAGCTCGAGGGAAAAGTGATTCGAGGCTGTTTTGAAATCAAGTACATTCCCTCTGGGTGACATGAGCGTGAAATGAGGTCATGCTTTGGCTTATCTAGATGTAGAAGAGTTAATACATACCTTTCACTGAACAGCACTGACTGGAGATCAGTGGCAGGAAACGCTTTCACTTTGGTTGTTTTCCACCTGGTTATTATTATTATTAACTTTTTATTGCAGGCTTGATGTCCAGATAACAAAAACAAGCCTTTAAATAGGAGGCATAATTACATTTTTTTCATCCTTTTTGGCCATATATGGTGCTTAAATATGCTCAACTGATTGGTAAAAGAGAAAGCTAGGAACTAATCTCCAGCTTCAATTCATTTTAGTTGCTAAAACCTAATTTCACATCCATTTGCACAAAGGCATAACGGTAACGAGAGATGTACAACAATGTCAGGATGCAAAATAATCACATTATCATTCATTAAATGTGCTGTAAACTGACATTCAGAGAGGAAGTGACTTACAGCTATGTTCCTCACAGGCTGCTTCCTCTTAACTGTTTTTGAAGAGAACTATCTCTTGAAACAGATTTCACAATCTTTCACTCCCACCCAATTTGACGATTGTGGTAAATGTACTCGATTCAAATGGGGGAGACAAAAGGTTTGTGGGAGCCACCGGAGCCGATCTGACTCAGTTTGTGTCAGGTATGAATGACTGTCTGGCTGTTTCTAGAGCGCGCTCGCTCTCAGTCACCGGTGATGTAAGATGGGATCTACCACATTTGAGCAAAAGCCCCGCAAAACTACGCTAACGTAGATGGGCCGAAAAAACACCGAAAATAATGTCTCTGAGGCACACGTGGGCGTGATCTAAATAAAACACAGATTTGTGTCTGAAGTGAGATAAGAGCCACTTAGGCCAAACCCTCAATGAATAGACTTATGAGTCTAGAGAAATCACATTTCCATCATCGTTTCCTTGTTTTGACCTTTGTTATAAAAAAAAAAAGGTAAACAACAGAGCAGTCCGACGATGACAGGGTGAGCACCGATAGGATTATTAGAAGGGATCACAGGCGCCTTGTAGCTTGTAATCACAACGCTGATCTTTTCATGTCCACTGCCTGGAGGCTTCAGGATCACAAACACTTCCAAACAGGGAATCCCCAATTCTTGACTCCAAACTGCCACAATGCTCTTTTGAAGGCAGAGACCCTGAACTTTGTTACCCCTCCCAAGAAAACCCCTTTAAACAGCCAGCATTTATACCAACTACCTCAAACAATATACATTAAATCAAAAACGGTCTGCCCAAATCCACAGTGCTCAATTTTCAAATAATAAACTCGTCTGCTGTGTTTTTTGGGAATTCCCTCACGATGGCGGGAATTTCCCGTTCTTTTAGGATACACATAAGATTAAAGGCCGTATATCGTTTGTCTGGATAAGTGTCAGGCTTGAAGTTTGCGTTGTTAAAAACATCGGTTCATGATGCTTTGAGTCTAGTTTCCAACAGGAAGTGATCTGCTGCTGTCACCTGACTTTTATGAATTCTTTTGTTTCGTAGAAAAAGTTCCCAGACGCTCAGGTGGTGGGGGGGACTTGTGACCTATTTCTTTCCACTCTCAGATCGGTGGGTAGTGGAAGCTCAGTCACTTTTAGACCCGGTTGTAAATGCGTGGGTGGGTGTGGCAGGGGGAGGGGGGAGAATCCCCAGCAGGCAGCTTGTGGCCTTTTTCAGGGCCGATGTCGACTTCTGCCAGTCTGCAGACAGCAAGGCCTTTAAAGCCAACATCCAACCAGCCACACTGTGGGCACATGAATCGGACAAATATGTAAATTAAATTCACATTGGAAACTAATTCAGCCACAAATATCTTCCCCAGTTAGCTAACGTTGGTACGTGATGCTGCCTGGTTTGATTTTAACGCTCGTTATCAAACATAGTTTATTTTGTAGCATTTAATGCTAAATTTTTTTTTTTTTCCAACCGCAATTCTAGTTTTGCTGAAAAGAAATTCACTGAAAGATTTTTCCTTAAATTGTGAAGAATTCTACATTTTGCGTTATTTGCTTCTTGATAGTAAATTTGTAGTTAGTAAACTAAGCTAGCTAGACAGCTAACCTGGTTCTGCCCACGGTTACAAAACCCTCCTACCATCACCTCTAAAGCTCACTTATTAATAAGTAATATCTGGCGTTTTTAATCTGCGCAACATGTGCCAGACTAACTCGTTTACCGTGTAACCGTTAGCCAGACTAATTAATTTACCGTGTGACCGTTAGCCAGGCTAACTCTTTTAGCGTGTAACTGTTAGCCAGGCTAACTCTTTTAGCGTGTAACCGTTAGCCAGGCTAACTCGTTTAGCGTGTAACAGTTAGCCATGGCTAATTCGTTAAGTGTGTAACCGTTAGCCAGACTAACTCGTTTACCGTGTAACCGTTAGCCAGACTAATTAATTTACCGTGTGACCGTTAGCCAGGCTAACTCTTTTAGCGTGTAACTGTTAGCCAGGCTAACTCTTTTAGCGTGTAACCGTTAGCCAGGCTAACTCGTTTAGCGTGTAACAGTTAGCCATGGCTAATTCGTTAAGTGTGTAACCGTTAGCCAGGCTAACTTGTTTAGCATGTAACCTTTAGCCAGGCTATCCCCCTTCCTGTCCCGTCTTTTTTTAAGCTAACCTACAACATTGGCTTCACATTTACTGTACGGAGAGTGGCGTCAATATTATATTCAATAATATAGGATTTAAAGTGACACTATGTAACTTTTGCTTTTTAGTTATCGCATATATGACGAGCAATTACTGATAATCTTACAGCAATATGTAGCTACAATTTGCTAGCATTAGCTAGTGTAATCCATCGGTCGTACCAGACCAGACGAGGTTAGATTCATTGAATTGAGTATGTTTTATTGCTCATAGATTGAGCACATTTTAAAGAATACTATTTTTTTTTTTTAAATAACCATCTGATAATAAATAAATAATCTTGCGTTAGCTCATTGAGCACATTTTAAAGAATACTATTTTGCGCCCCCTTTAAAAAGTTTCTTCTTTTTTTTTAAAATTAGCCATCCGATAATAAATAAATAAATAATAATCTTGCGTTAGCTCACAGAACAGTTGTTTGGCTGTTTTTCCTTCTCTTTCTGTGCAACGGCCTACTTCCTTTTTAAAACCAGGGGATGTCCAGCTTCCTGTGCTGACTTCACCAAACCCATGACAACCGATTCACCAAACGGCACCGTTGACCCAGAAGTTCACGGCGACCCTGCAGAAGGTTCTGGTCTGCTGGGTTTCGTGCTTGTAACCTGAGCCACCTTTTCTCTCTGGTCTCGGCAACCCCGTAGTGTTTGCTCAACAGCTGGGAATATGGCTGACAGTACAGCGTGCCCGTTCAGGCAGCGCTGGGAAGGGGTTTTCCACCGCACACAAGCACACACACACGTGACACAGATGCACACGCACACCAACAGACATGCACACAGATTAAATAGCGCCAACATTTCCGTGGTTAGGCTATGATGTGTGCCAACAGCTCGAGGCTGCAGTCTGTCTCAGGAATGAAAATACTGAACGTACTGAAAGCCTCATACAAATCACCTGAGGATGAAGTGTCGGTAAACAGTTGTTTTTTTTATTATAAAATAATGTGCCAGCTCAACAACAACAGCACAAGATCTCCAAAAGTAAGTATATTATTGTCAGTTGGGATGCAATCTTTCACACTATTAAAGTGAATCGCTACCTCCCAGTTGTAATGTATTGAACACATTTTTGATCCCAAATGTGTACCAAGAAAAAAAAAATAAAGTATTTCAAACAAGGCAACTAAGCATTGCACTAAAATACGTTTTCCAATTATTTATGAAACAAGAATAAATATTAATATAATAGTTATATATTTTAAATCTGTTATTAAGAATATATAATTTACAGAACAGAACTATGTTAAAGGTCAATCAAAAAATAAAACTAATAGCACCACATTATCCAAAATAGAAGCTTATGCGTCACGAACCTCCTAAATCATGTGATCCTACGGTTCAGTTATGTGGCTAAATGTCAAGAAAAGTGCAACAGGTTTGTAATTTGACACAATGAGGTATATGATATTTGATATATTGCATTGACATCCACTTTCCCACCACAATAATCTCCCGCATTGCCACAACACGAGAACCTGACACGGCAACGACGCAGACTCGAACAGCCTGATGAACTCATTTCTCTCAAACAGGGGAACTTCTGGCTCGTACGTTCCTTGCTTCACCACGTACAAACATCTCAGTCGTTTCAGTCTCTCCGGATCGGAAACTCCACCTCCGGTTGTTTTTCTGGCCGTAGTGCTGCTCTTCAGTGTTCGTTACTGTCTGTGAGTCTTTTTGAATTCCCGTTTATAGTTTGGCACACTCTTCACAATGGTTCAGGTACTCTGCAGCGTCCGTGTCGCTGAACGTGGCGAGGCACCGCGGGCACTGCAGCTCCGACAGGCCGGGCCGTTCCCGCCACGCGGGGCTCGCCGCCGCCGACGTGGCGGCCGCCGCAGGCTGCTGCTGCAGCTCGGCGGCGGTCCTCAACAGAGGCTCCGTGGAGTCCTTGTGTCGCCTGGAGGAGATCCTGTGTCCGATGTGCACACGACACACGGGAACCACGTCTCGGCTCTCTCTGCTGCTCGCTCCCTGCTGAACACAATCACGCCGTCAGGAAAACGCCACACGTGGAATAAGTGCACGTGAGTGTGAAGGGCCGCCGTCTCACCTGTTTGTGTAGCTGCTGTTTTAACTGGTACATCTGCTCCTTCAGGTCCTGGATCTGGCCCTGTGCTCGCTCCCTGTCAGCTCGCTCAGACTTAAAGTCATCCGCATAGATGAGGACCTGATGGGGGGGAAAAAAAGAACATTTACAATTCTAGTTTCTTCAGAAAACACAGGAGATGCACCGAGGTCACGGTGAGGTACCCACCTGCTGCTCCAGAGTCTGGATGCGCTCCTGGTCTTGCCTCGTGAACTCCTCCACCTCTCGACTCAGCCGCGTGCACTCGCTCATCTTCTCCTCCAGAAGGCCGTTGAGCCTGGAGATCTCCTGCTGAAGCAAGCCGGTGCTGATGGAGCCGAGGCCGGGCATCAAGCCCTGCCCAGACGTCTCCTTCAGCCTCTGACACAAACCCCGGATGTAGTCCTCCCTGCTGGAGTCGTACTTCTGCCACTGAGAGTTCAGGCTTTGCACCTTGAAGAAGGAATAACGGTTCGATCATGTGCTCATTTCACTCCGGCGTTGAAGTCTTTATTCTAGCCGTGTTTATTGTAAGTTGCTTTGGATAAAAGCGTCTAGTAAACGCCCTAAATGTTCATGTAATTCCAGGTGAAAACTTACATATGCCACCCGCTGCTTTAGCTGTTGATTCTCCTCCTGAAGTTGACTGATCTGGGCATTAAAGCCACTCATGTCAGAGTGCTCAGTCTGCAAAGAAAATATAAGTGAGGTTAGAACAGAAGGTCATGCTGCATTTAATAATGCACAATAAAATAAAAAAAAACATATCCAACACGGCTTAAAGCGTGAACACACCTCCTTAGACGTGTGCTGACGAGCCATATCTTCCACTCCTCCTCCTCCCTTATCATCCTTCTCCAGCCGGGCCAGCAGCTCCCGGCACACCTTCACCGTGGCGCCGAGCTGGCCGCGGAGCTGGTCGGCCTCCTCCTCCAGGGAGGTGCAGAGCACGGCTCTGGTGGCCTCGGCCCGCTGCCTCTCCTCCAGGGCCGAGCGCAGCCTGTGGATCTCCTGGTCCTTCTCGTGGGCCGGCTGACACCGGACGCCCTCCAGCTCCTTCTCCTTCTCTCGGAGCTCAGCATTCAGTCTCTGGATCTCCTGTGGAGGGGAAGATGGGCAGATTAGTTGCATGACCATATATATATATAAAAAAACTATAAAAATATAAAAGCTCAAATAATTTTGTATGTAATGTAATGTATTGCATTAAATGTACATATAAAAGTATTGCAACCAATGTTTCTCCATTAACATATTTATGAAAACACTTCAAATCAATAACACACCTGGATGATATTAAATAAAATAGTTAGACATTGAAATATGGACTTGAGTTGGTTTTTTTTTTGCAAGGCTCTTGCAAAGATACTTTCACACCTGTGCTACTCTGTCACATTTAGACTTAATTATCTTTATTGATCCCTTTGGCATGACTCCCACAAGGACATTACATTTCCAGCAGCTTACAAAACTTTGCTAAATAAATATACAAAGTAAATATATATATATATATATATATATATATATATATATATATATATATATATATATATATATATATATATATATATAAATAAAGTAGAGATAAGAATACACAGTATAAAAATAAGTTAAGTGTAGAGAACTGTATCTAGGATGGATATAAATACATATTGTGTTTTTTTGTACTGTGGATAAAACCTGCCATCTGCAGATAAACACCATCATAAGCATATTAAATATAAAAGTTGTGTACCTCCGTGTGTCGGGTCGCCTTGACCTCCATGTCCTTCCTCCTCTGCTTCAGCTTGCAGATCTCTTTACACAGACTCTCCAGCAGAGACTTGGACGGCCCGATCACCACGGACTCGTGGTCCCCCACGGCCACGCAGGTCCGCTCGTAGCGGCCCAGCCTCGCCTTCAGGTCGGCGATGATGTCGTCTTTGACGCGGACCTGCTTGTGGAGCAGCTCCATCTCCTGCCGCGTCTCGTGGTACAGCGTGTTCAGCGTGCTGCAGCTCCGCACGGTGACGTCGGAGGCCGGGGTCACGTCGGAGCCCGGGGTCACGCCGTCCATCGTTTCTTCGTGGGTTCGCGTTGCTGGTCGTGTGAAATAATCCCGCACCGGACGCCTGTCTACCCGCTTCTGGCGTCTCTTTTACAAACGGACCGGAGGTCAGTTGTGTCGAAAGCCTCGGCAGAATAATTTCCCCGTGCGATGTTCGGGGATTTCCTGGGGAACTTCCCCTCGGAGTTTTCTGAGCTTCGTCAAACTGCGCCCTGCCTGCTGGAGGATTCATTCACCGTCATTCAGGGCGGCAAAACCTCCAGAAACAGGGTTTATAGCCGCTTACCCAAAAAACACGCAAAGACAGCGAAAGGTTGAAGCTAAAAAAGAAGTTTTAAGCTAAAGGAGCGCCAACGGCGGAAAGTGACGTGTTGCCTTCATGACGGTCGTAAAACGCGGCACTCTCGAAGCGCGCATGAGTTTCGGAATATAAGCGAGTAAACAAATGTTTTCTTTATCTGCAAATTGAGCCACATAGCCTGGGTGTGAATCCACCACCAATCTGAAAACATGTGTTCATCCCACCACTAAATAAAACAGAAAGTAGCTTCATAAAAAGCCAAATAAGTTAGCGTCAAACAGTATAGTCGGTTCGTTTGGGTTTGTAGTTTTTCTGTTGTAGTTTTTTGTCTTTGCTTCTTGTCTGTAACAGTCTCCTAACAGAAACATGTAATGCTACACAAAGTGCCAGTTTCAAAGAAATGTTTCACAATAAACACATTTGAAACAATCAGTATAGTCAATAGTCAACCACTAATTGAACAGAATTACAAATTTTCCCAACTGTAGTTTACAGGGTTTCCCTAAAACGTCAACATCAGTGCATTCGGGGTGTCACAACAAATTCCCCATACACTCCACTGGTGTTGATTTTTCCCGTAGCATGTGAAGGCATCATAATTGCTGTCGCTTCTCGTTCGTCTGCTCAGCGGTTGCGCAGTTACGGCGACGCCGGTGTGTGTTGGCATTCCGTCCAGACCAATAGGCTGATTCATATACAGGATATTTCCATTGGGGGCATTTGTGAAATGTTTGGGAAAAAGCACTTCATCAGTTCGCATAATAAATTAACTACAATATTAATATTAGGGAACCCACGCGAGCCAGTCCCTTCAGGCTTGTACCTGAACTACACAAAGCACCGTCCTATTATAATGTCAAATTAAAGTGCTGTCTAGACTGTAGGTGGAGAGTTAAAGACTTTTAGACCCTCATCTTAATTCATCAGTGACGGGCTGGGGAGTCCCTGGGAGTTCTGGGTCAATCAAACCCATGTCACAAGAGGACTCCAAAGGTGAGTCATTCAGGTCACATGGTAGTCCTGTGACAGAGCCACATGAATGGAGGTGTGAGGTGGTAAAAACAACCTCTGTGGGGTTTTATATGAATCTTTTTTTGCCTACGGCGGCTTGTGCTCTGAATGAAGGTAGCCTGAATGTTTTAGATGCCAACGTGACTCACCTCGTTTGGCATCACGTGATTTCGCACCGTCACGTCACGCTACTAACCCTGCAGGTGTGACGTTGGTGTGATGATGACCCAGACAGGTGGAAATGCCTGGAACTCCCCCACCACTGATTTGGCCTTTTGGACGACCAAGAACGCAATGGACAGTCCAGAGGGTCATTTCTTTGTGTCCTACCTGGATGACTAAAATTAAACCTGGACACATGACAGCCTAATGGGTAAAGCTGTAAGACACAATTAATCCATTAAAAGGCTGATATCACTATCAAACATCCACAGTTACAGGAAGACAGATTTCTGTTTCCAGAAAATGTTATGAGTTAAGTAAACAAATGATGCTTTATCTGGTCAAATTATCTAATTTGCATATATTTCCAGAACAGGAACAGGTTTTTAAAAAATTCATGTTTCATTTTGTTGACATCAGAGTCAAAGGTTTTTTACAGAGGGAATTTTGGATGTTTGTCTCACTTGAATACAAAAAATAAATAAAATAAAACATTTGTGGACTGTTCAGTATTTTGCCCGCCGCCATGTTGGATCGTTTTTGCCACCAGTAAACAGAAGAGACCTTTTTTGGATTGCGGAGTAGCGACGGGTGGATCTGAGGAACACAAGCGGCACCCTAACTGGATCTGGATCCATGTGGACTCTGGTGGGAAGCTGCTCACAAAGTTAGCTTCCATAGTTCAAGGTCAACTCTGCAGCTCAGTAGCTCATCTTAGGCCACGTTTATACATTTATACAGGGTATTTAGAGAAACAAATACCCCCCCTCCGTTTTCAAAAACAACATTGTTCTCAAAAGTTCTCATTTCCATCAACCCGCATAAATCCGCCGTCGAGCGCCGTTATAACTATACCAAACCTATGGGCTGCAGTGTAGGGAGAAGGATGAAGTCATGCAAGCCAATCAGAATCCTCAGAATCAACAACAACGAAGAACACAAGGGACTTCCTGTGACGCTTGAGAACCTAAAACCCCGCTTCTCCCAGTTGACACGACAACACATAACCGGCGTTATCAGAAATCTCCACTTTGGCCGGAGTTTTTAGAAATAAGCAATTTCTGTGATAAAAATGGGGTTTTCGTGTAAATGAGAGGCCAAACCGCATGGAAATATCTGCATTTTCCCTTCATGTAAACGGGGCCTTAGTAGCTAAATGCATTGGTAGCGTGGTAGCAACGCCGTGGTAGTCAACTTTCAATCACAAGGTAGCCACACTCGGATGCATACCCACCTTTATCTTCCATTTTACTCCAAATGGGGCGATAATGTATTAAATGAACATCATGCTGGATTGAAGAAGACTTGAAACTAGAGTACTAGTAAATACAAAGTATTATAATTATCGACATTTTGTAAACTCGTTTTTACAAAGTTTACCGAGATAATAAATCAAGTGAAGTCATTTTCTCAGACTCTTTTTGCAACCGGAGGCATCGCCCCCTAGTGGTCAACAGAGAGAACGCAAACTGATGGCACTTCAGCTTCACTTTTTCAGAAGAGGTTGCCACCTGTTACCATTTATGAAGCACACACCCGTGTATCTAGTCACACGATCAACTTGACATTGCACAATATCAACACATTACCCAGCGATCGTTCAATATCTGTAATTTCAATCGAACATTTATGAGCGTGGGCGTTTTTCCATGGTGGCATTCTGAACCACTCACAAGCCAGTCTGTGGAATTCACCCCCCACCCACAGGCCCCAGCACAACCGCACCATCTATATTTACGCCCCTGGGCCAAGCTTTGTTCAGCATTATAACTCCATACATTTTATAAATGGCATTTTCATGCGTCATTGGAAAAAAAAAAGATATAAATACAGTGTGTTGGAAAAGCATCACCACCAAATGCCTCATATGCATCCAATTATCATGACCAGAGATTCCACTAGATGGCGGTGTTTCATTAATAATGCACTGTGGGTTTTATTTTCCCATCATAAAACTGAGATTTTTTTTTTAATTCCTCTTTTATTTATATAGTATATTGATTTCCTGCCACACGCACAATGAAATGAGCCACTTCAAAACATGTCGTCGGCAGCTTTTAATAGCTGAAAACTTTACACAAGAATAAAAAGGCAGTATTTGATATTTACACAGTAATACTTTCAAATACTTTACATTGCACACGCACCACTTGATTATATGCGCCTAACAAGTTACTGCTCATCAAAAAAAATCAACACTACCAACCAAAAACTCAGATATTCATCCTCTAATAAACCTAAAAAAAACAACTTGTGTCACTCATCAGAAACAGCAGGCTGAAGATGCAAAACTCAACAAACGTTTAAAATGAAATATGAAAGTCTGGAGTAGAAAAATATTTGTTTTTTTTAATCATACTGCGGTAGAAAAGTCTGCGGTGGCTCAAGTACAAAAACATTACCAAGAGTATTAAAATGTTGAACAGGAAAGAGAATATAGCCAGCTATTTCTCGTTTTTAGCTTGAGAAAACGGTGGGAACACAAAAACACCAACATTATGTTTTGTCCTTGAACATCACACCACACAGCTCACAGCTTCACTTAGCACACAACATGAAGAATTGTTTCTATAGAGAAAGAGTTTTATGAGATGCCTCATTGAGGAGGACTCAAACTGCTACCAGACCGGTTTTACTTTAATGGAGCTCAGCCCTTTGACCTCAATGTAATTTGTTCCATTTAGGAGCTTTTAATCCCAAATAAACAACTGCTGCTGATTTAACCGTGTTTGAAGAACGGCTTGTGATAAAGAAAGTTTGATTTCCAGGTTGTAACGCAGCTGCCTGCAGAAAGCCATCCCAGGGAATAGCAGACGGGTAAAGACTTGAACTCACCCGGCGTAGGCTCGAACACACATCTGCCAATGATTTCTTCTTCTTTCGTTTTTTTTTTAAAAGTCAAGTCATTTTAATCCTGGGATTCAAAGCTCTGCTAGTTTTCACTCTGACTATGTAATTAGAGATTCCTTTACACCTTGGACACCAGCTGAGGGCAATTAATTAGGTGACAGCAGGGGGCAGCTCCCCAGGGGGGAAAACCACCCACTCTAACACTGGCCACTAGGGGCATCATTCACTGCTCAGTACAGAATGAATGGATGAAAACAGAAATCTCACATTACAACGATGTAAGGTTTTTAATTTGACTTGCTCTGCCCAGAAGACATGGCCCATAACTGGGATTTACTTCAACATGTGCTTTTAAGAATATTGTGTTTTATCAGTTTTCAGGACATGGAATAATTAGAGTTGTAGAGGTTTTTTGTTGTTGTTATATTGCCTATTTGTCTTTCTGAAGGACACAGAGGGTGGTGTGTTTTCTAAAGAACCCTAGAGAGGAATCTATGAACCATTATTGCAACTTGTGTGACAACTGGAAAGGGGTAATTGGAAAAGAGCTCAACAAAACGTTTTCTTTCAACGGTGACACATGCAGTTCCCTCCCTCCCTCCCATCCTTCCTCCCTCCCTTCCTTCCTCCCTCCCTCCCTTCCTTCCTAGCACTGCAGCTTGCGGATGCTGCGGGAAATCCTCTTAAACTCCCTCTGTCCCTTCTGCCAGCGCTTCAGCGAGGTGATGACCAGGTGGCCGTCCATCTTCTGGCCCATGACCAGGTAGGCGGCGTGGATGTCGTTCATCTCCTCGCAGATGCACTGCAGGCCGTCCTTCAGCCACAGCACCGTCTTCCTCAGGTCGCGCTCCGTCACGCCGTTCAGCTTGTAGATGGTCTTGCTCTTGTTCTCCGGCACGATCTTGGTGTCCCCGTTGATGTAGGAGATCTCCTTCACTTTGATCTTCAGAGCTTGGAGGAGGAGAGAGAACACAGGCTGTTAGAGAGAGCATCTATGGTCACAATCCACATTATTTTTGCACTTTCTAGCAAATAAAACACATTAAAGACATTTCAACTCCCTGGAAGTTTCCTTGACGACCCCTTCGGGGCCCCGAGCCCCACCTTGGAAACTCTAATTAAATAGGTTGGTGCACTTACCAAAGTCATTCTTGCACAGGTTGTCCACAATTTCGTTGTCATTTTCATCGGTTTCCTTGCAAGCATCACACACCCTGGGCACTAGGAGACACGTGGTGAATATAGGTGGACACCAAATGGACAAATGAGCAGATTATATAGTATTTATGCACATAATGCTTCTAAAATGACATCCGGAGAACGCATTACCTTCTTTGGTGACCGGCGTAAAGGTGTCGGTGCCCGCGGGCGGGATGCACAGGTCGTTGTCGAGGGGGAACCGGTCGCAGTCCAGCATCTTCGGCCAGGGGAAGCCGAAGGCGGACATGACGGGCGCGCAGCCGTTCTTCACGCTCTCGCACAGAGACCTGCACGGCTGGATGGGCTCGTCCAGGTCGTCCAGACACACGGGGGCGAACAGGGAGCACAGGAACTTCCTGGTGTCGGGGTGACACTGCTTCTGCACCAGCGGGATCCAGGACGAGGCTTGCTGCAGGACCTCGTTCATGGTCTCGTGTCCCAGCAGGTTCGGCAGGCGCATCTCCGTGTACTCGATGTCGTGGCACAGCAGCAGGTTGGCGGGGATCGGCTTGCAGTGGTTCTTCTTGAAGAACAGCTCGTGCTGGCCGAAGTTGTACAGTCCGTGGATCGCGTCCGCGCAGGGCATCGTCATCAGCCACAGCAGCGCCGGCACCGCGGACGGGAAGGCCTTCATGGTTGTGCGTAAAAACAGCTCTAAATGCGTGAGCAGGGCTCGCTGCTGGGCATCAGGCAGCTTCTCTGTCAGTGGCCAGATGCTACTGTAACAGGAGGTTTTCTTCCAGCATGTCTGGGAGGAGTCTGCATGCGTGCGTAAAGAGCCTTTCTCCATTCAACCTGGAGACAAATGCCCCCCCCCCCCCAAGAAAAGTTCCCCACTTGTTGCTCCTCTGGGTCTGAGAGACATTTCTGATTTCTAATCATAGCTCATGTTATTTTATCACCAGTCGTTTGCTGAACTATTAGCCCGTCTATTTCATGGAAATCATAACAAACAGCCTGACAGCTTTTCCTCATTAGGGCCCAAATCAACAGAAATATATCTGGAGTGATCCCTGAACTTCCTCTTTTTTCTTTTTCTTTTTTGTTCAACCAGTGCTGTAAATAGTTTGGAGATGTTGTCAGTCGGGGCATTTAGCTCAGCTCACTGGAGCGTTCATTTTCCATCATTAGGAGTTCAGCGGTGAAATCCTTCTGGGCAGGTCTGCAGGTTCATACCACATGGTGATATATTGTTTGCCCCGGTGTGAGAAGCAGACCTCCGCTCAGCAGCACACCCATGGGGGTGAAACCAAATCTGCCTCCTCTCTTTGCGCCGCGGCTCTGGCTCCGATCCGACTCAGACCCCCTTGAGCTGCAGTCTGGTCTGCAGACAGCCGTGTGGTTCTTCTCAGGCCTGACCTCGTGGCCCCGGAATGAGGCTCACACATGGATGTTTGCAGACTTTCTCAGCTTAAAGGGTCGGTTCCACCCAAATGACAGAAACACATTCTCCCACTTAGGACATTTAGATGTCTTCTTTTAGACAGGTCTTGTGTCGCTGAGACTTCTGCTGCCCCTGATACCACGGAGGTGCGTTGGATATGAATATCAGCTGCAACGTGTTGTTCTCCAGCAGCAATGGATTGACGTTGATGCTGGATCCTGTATTCTCTCAGAACCTCCTCGGCAGCTGATCCAATCACTCAAAAGGGTTGTGAGTCACTGATTTGAAGTGGGGGAAAAGTGTTTGAACTGAAAACACAGTCGTAGTTTATTTAAGTTTAGAGCTCAAAAGTCTTTTAGCAGGACTGAACAAAGTGGATCAATTTCCACTTAATTTTCTCTGAATTAAATGAGATAAATCACCGTGCCTCATGTATCCACCTTATTGTCTAGTGATATGGATAGTGACACTGATTGCTTACTGTTTTAACGTAGTGTACAGAGAATATGTTTTTTGTTATGAGATATAAACGTCTCCATCGTGGTAGTAGTAGTATTACTATCCAGGAAGTACAGTTTGACAAACTGGTTTTGAAGGATTATCAGACGCCAAAACACAGCATGGCACTCAGACACAGAATGATATCATTCTGAAACGTTACGGCACATTTCTCCCAAACAGCAGCCTGGAGGCTGGGAGGGTTTGTGTTACTCTTGTGAATGTGGCCTCAGGGAACGTCCACATGTTGGGCCTAGCAAACGTTGGTCCTTATATTCAAGGTGCTCGGAGGTCGCCCTCCTGTCGCTCCTGCTGTTACTAAGCAAACAAGAAACCTGCGCTGGTCGCGGCTGGTGATTTAGCAGCAAGACCAAGCCAAAGATTAAATGGATCTCCAGCACTGTAAATTCTCACAGTCGCTTTACTGCAACGCGTCTGTCAGTTCGGCTGACCTTTCAACCACACGTTAGAATAGCTCACTTCTGAGCGCGTCGACGTCGACAACAATGGATTTTGGAAAAACCACGGCATGTGATTGGCCCCCGAAAAGCACCCGAGCAGGAACCTAACTGGCTTTTCGTCGTTTTTTTTTATGGGGCAACTTTACCTCCTTTATGCCCTTCCCTTCAAAGTGTCTTAACTCTATTCACGTCTCTGTAGAAACACTCTAAGGGCTCGAGCCCCCTATTAACCTGCAACCGGACTCCCTCCAGCCAAGCGGCGGGTCAGCTGGCTACACCGTGAGGCGGCAGGTCACATGCTCACCTCTAAATGTGATCAGCTGTGAACACACTCATGTATATGCAAACGTATGGGACGTGCGTTGAGGCATAGAGAACATGCAAACCAGTGATAAAGGGATGAACTGTTGGATAAAGCCTCACCAAGCAGGAGCTTCACATCTCCAAACACAGACAACATGCCGTCTCCATGACAAATACGCTTTCACAGTTCAGGTCTCGGCACAGAAGGTAAGCTGATCCCAGGACTGTGCTTCAAGTCACCACAGCGGGTTTTCATTACAAGTGTGTGTGAAAACCAGACGCAGCCTGTCGGACCGGTCCATCTGCAGCCCCTCGCTCTCTCTTTCCACTCCACTAACATCCACCCTTTTACCCCGCTTCAGGAACCCAGGGCTGCACTGCTGCTGCTGTCAGGAACAATCAGGCTGGACGGTCAGCTTCCATCAGTGGGAATGTTTGAGGATCAATTCATTGGATGTTTATGACGATTCGTGGCTCAGTGTGAGGAGCATCAAACCAAACCTCCCCTGTTTATTTCTTAGATTTGCCTCATCGATCTGGTGATAGTCTGTTCTTTACTTCAACAAATCCCACAAAATGACAAAAACCAACAATGAAGCTTAATCCTCTACGTTATATTATCGACCCCACTGCCGACCAAAAACGATTAAAAAGCACATTTGCATTGGGTGGTTTTGAATAAATCCCAGGTACAACATCTTCTGCTATAAATATAAAACTAGTGCACCAAATATGTATTAATCCACAGATGAAACTAGTCCCTAAACGCACTATTTAATCCTGTTTGAGTCATGTTGACATCAGCTGCTTTAGGAAATGACTACGGCTCTTGAAACTACATATCTTGAACAATAACGTCTTCAGCACATAAAACTAGAATGCAGGCTGATAGCCGTAGATGTGCTGGGGAAGCCAAAGGCTATAATAATAGAAAGTTGTTGATTTTCTAATGGATTTGTTGATATAAGGAAAATATAGAATAAAACCTGATCCTTCAAAAGAAAAAGTAATTGGTCTAAAATCTCTTGTACGTGATTGTGCTGAAATGAGTGCACCTTTTAAATAAAATGGAGTTATCTGCCTGATGATAAAAATAAGGATTATTATATATTATATAAATACGTCCTAAGCCTGTTGGGACCACTCGTCTCCGTCGTCCTCGGCTCCTCGCCTGCAGACTGAGAATCAAGCGTCCAGCTCTGAACATTGTCCTGAAGTGGACTAATGAGCTTGTTAACTTCAATCACTCCTTCTACATTTGACATTCGTGAAAGAATTTCTCCCATCCAAGAGGAATTAATGTCATTAGGGCTCCGGAGTCATATAGATCGTGCAGCTTGGCGTAATTGATGTTCCCATTGTACAGGTCTAATTGACTCAGTATGGGGCTTCAGAGCAGCTGTGGGACTCCAACAGACCCCGGGACAACCGCATGCATGTTAGAGAGCTCCGAACACGCCCGTGGACCGACGGCATTAAAGCAGGGAAATGGCAGAAATACATATTGTTATGTGATCAGCTCTTCAGGAGGCACGGAGAGCAATAACTTGACATATGTTTGCATTTTCACGGAGAGTTAGACGAGACAATCGCGGTGGTGGAAGAAGGATTTTATGTAAGAATGAGTAGCAATACCACAGTGTTACAAGTCCTGAATTCAAAATCTTACTGAAATGTACTTAAAGGTCAATGTGGAGTGGAAGGAGCATCAAATGAAAATACTCCAGTTAAGTACAAATACTTCAAAATTTCAAAGTACTGAGAAATGAGCTCTAGCATTTTTCGTACCATGGTGTAAACTTGTTATTCTGCTGTAAAGTTGGGCATTTTAATTCGGGGCTCTGTGGCTTTTAGAGCCTCAAGAGGCAATTTAAGGAACTGCAGTTTTTGGCACTTCAAGCGCCGGCTTCATTTCTCATCACCGGAGGTGGAATGAATGGCTGCAATGGCTTGAGATGACCACCATGCAGCGAAACAAGCTCGGCGTCGCCGAAACGTGTCTTTGGACGATAAAACAGGGCGTCGGGTTTACGCTCGCAGGATGTGGATCAGTGTGACGAGCAGATCCTTCTGGTGTCTGACCCCTGACCCCCGACGCTGTGAGGGGCTCGGGGGATATTTTTTACAACTAGGACAGAAGTACAAGCAGCTCTGCCGTCACAGAAGTGTTTTGTGAACGACCCGTACCTGATCGCCCCATACGGAGCAGGGCACCCCGTAGCCCCGCCCCCTCGCCACGCCACACATTCCTCACAAAGAGATGCTGTTCTCCACTCAATGAGGAGATGCATTTTAACTGAATGAAAACCTTGATATAAACTAAAAGAAAGATTTATTTGACTGAGGGAACATTCTGCTCTTATAAGAGGGATTCTTTATTCATAAAAGTGAGATATTATAAAGATAAAAGTAAATATTATACTTTTTGAATAGACCGTAACAACATAACTGCCAACACAGATTAGGTTTGGCAGTGTGCTTAGTTCTTCTTTTTCGTTTCCTTAAAAAAAAAACAGAATGTTGTTTTTTGAACAAATGACTTGCTGATGGAAATATACATTATTTGCACATTTTTTCTTCAGCAAATCATGTTTTAAAAGCTCATTTTGCCTTTTCATGGCTACGTTTCTTTCAGTAGCAGGCTGGTGGAGTTTGAATTGGTTTACTAATGCTGCTTAAAAACAATGATTTATTTTTTCATTTGTCCTATATTTGATTAAATATACAACCTTTTAAGTAACAAATGGCATATTAATGTGATGTGAAAAGGATGAATAAGACGAATGATTTGATCTGGAAACACGTTTTCCATGAAATCAAAGTCGTCTGACAGAAAACAAATGAGCACTCTGGCTGAAGCCACGGATCGTTTGCCCTTTTGACAGTTTATGTTGTGAAATATAATCTCACATACCGTCGTCGCAGGAATTCAGGGGTTAGAAAAAAAAAAACTCAAAAGAAAAACCCTCTTAATTTTAGCGACGGAGGCGGCGGGTTAGCAAGTGACCCCCAGTGACCCCTGAATACCAGACGCAGGCCGAAGTGTAAATAAAGGTTTGGTATTCATTCACAGTTGTGACACCACAACAAGGACACATTTTGTATGTGTGTGTGTGTGTGTGTGTGTGCTTCCTCAACTTCCAAACAGCCGCTCTGATTTCACTTAGAATTGCTTCACAGTTTCAAGAACTTGTCCAGGTCATTATAAATATCAATCCCAATCCAGAAACCTTCACAGAACAGAAACCAGACCTCCAACATCATTGTTTTTCATTTTCCAGATGTATGTGATATCATTTCTTCCCCGACACTGTAACATGTTTGAGTTTCTCCCAGTGTGACTTAATTAAATGTATAATTAAGAGTCAGTTTATCCAGAAATCCCAAACTACACCCATGTATGAGTAAACACAACACTTTATCATTTACCAGGAATTCCAGTCATCTCGATAAGATCGGAAGCAAAACAGCACAGAAAATCATATTTCTTGTATCCGAATATGATTTTAACTGTTTTACTGGGTGATCACGGAAAGCACAACCGCTCACTGTTTCACAATAAAACCAACACATCTCCAACAAAATCAAGCTATCCACAACATTCATGCATGTGGTAAAGAGTTATTACATGGTCGTCAGGGCAACCATAATTAAAGGGACAGTGTGAAGTGGCATCTTGTGGTTTGGTTGGAGATTGAAACCAACTGAAAACCCTTCAGCTCTCTCTCCTCCCTTTCCACCTCAACGAGTGCAAACCCCTCCGATCCTCGCCCTGAGGTCGCCGTTCCATAATAACCTCCTTCAGGAACAACGAGATCCGCTTTCTTGTATTCTGCGGCTCACGTTACCGTGCGAGTACTACGGTAGTTACGTAAAAAAAAAAAGAGTGTTTTACTGCAGGAACACAGAACACGGCGGCCTCCGTGAAGTAGGACCCGAAACACAGCGACCCTTCGTTTGACCCCGGAGAGGTCGCCGGCCAATCAGAGGGCCGACACGTACACTACGAAGGCCGAGCTGAGAGGCCTCCGAAGGAGACGCTCTGGTCTTCCTGTCCGGGTCCCCTTTGCTGCTCCCGTCACCTAGCAACCAGCTGCAGTAGACATGAAAACGCACGGGAGATGTCTTAAATGGAGCCTGAGATCATATTTTATAGATTGATAATATTTATAGAGTCACATGCCATGATGACCCTCACAGAATAACCAATGTAATCTGATAAATGATTATAGTTTCATCAGATTGGGATCGTATCTGGGCCAGTATGCAAAGAGAGTCTATAGTTTATCAAATACTCATAACAGCTGCTTGGTTTAATGGCAGTTTGAATGGACTCCGATGGGAGCACAGTTTGATGTTGAGAAACAAATTCATTCTCCAACATAATCCACTTTTCTGCCATCTTTCTGTTAGCCATTTATCACTAGCACAGGCAGCTGTTTGTTATTCACGGTGATAAATGTAGACGTGTGAAGCACACGTAACCCGTAACAGTGGAAGCGACAAGTGGAAGGCAAGCTTTACTAAAGAGTCTGAGCCAAACATGTTTTCAGTGGGTTTTCCTTTAAAAAGCCAACTCAGTGACAACTGAACTCAAACAAGCTTCATTTCTATTTATTTTCACTTTTCCCGCTTCATATTTTCCATCATACGATGTGTGGCATTTCACTGCACTGAAAACTTTATTTTACAGCTTATTTCCCCAAAACTAGACGTTTCCTTCTCTGTGGAGATAAATGCTTTCGTACGAGGGTTAAATAGTCTGCTGGAGCCACAAGAATGTCAGCGCTGCTTCCCCGTTGTTTTCAGTGAAGAAGTGCTGAACTCTCCCACTGTGGAAACCCTAAAAGCAGTCGGAGGGAATCACCGGCCCGTTAATATCCCTCAGACTCCCAGAAGAGTGTGTGTGTGTGTTGACTTTACAGTAGCGTCCCTGTGTGTGTGTGTGTGTGTGTGTGTGTGTGTGTGTGTTGACTTTACAGTAGCGTCCCTGTGTGTGTGTTGCAGATGGAACAAGCCCAAAGGCGGTTGCACATTAAACCGGCGGAGTCCCGCTGAGAGCAGGAGGAAAATTAGGAAAAGACCCCCAGTTAACTCTTTGGGGGAGACACGTCACAAAAAAAAAACAAAAGAAAAAAACGCCTCCCGTTCCCTAATTGACGGCTCCCCTTTAACACGGAGGGCTTTTCCAACCTCAAACCACCTCCTCCTCCGATGAGCTCCTGCTGTAATCTGTCTGTTTGTCACATAGAGGATGAAACAGAAGCTCTGTGAAACTGTTTTAGAGCATCATCATCATCATCATCATCGCCACAAACCACGGCACACGACCAGAACACGGCCGTGCTTCTTCTTTCACCGCTTCATTAAATATTCTGCAAGTCTTTGCTCGACAGCCCCGGTTAAATTATGGTGAATTATTGAGCTATAGTGTTCCACGCCAAACATCCCACCGAGCCTTCACGTGCCAGGAGTGACGTACGGCCTATCAGATGACACATCCAGTATACAAGCGCATATATTACATTCATTCTAATCCACTCCATGCATGACGTCTGGCTTTAAGGCTGCTGTTGCGACTGGAATGGGAAGCACGAAGTGACAAACCTGCTCAGCGTCAAGATGACCAGATGATTTGTTTGCCTTTCTTTGGGGAGAAAACATTTGTCAGCTCTGCCAAAAGGAGCAGCATATATCCTACCATTTATATAAATGAATATTCAAACCAAAAGCTAAATTGTACTAAAGTGGAGCTGGCGTTGAACGTTAGTCCAGATTAAAACGATTTCAGGGTTAGTGCATCATGAATTATAATAAAAACATTATTCCTTGAAGACCAACTACTTAGTTGGCTCCAAAATTCAGACAACGGACACAATAAGGCTTTAATATTACACACAAACTCAGATGTGACCTCTATGACCTCCAGAGCCTCCTGCTCTGTTAGTGGCAGCCGAATAAGAACATATGAGTTTCTATGAATATGCACAGTCACCGGGCCCTGATTGGCCCTACATACTTAAGTATGGACCCAACGTCAGGAGGCAGTATGTATGTAAGTATGGTAAGTATGCATCTGGAGCTGTAAAGCTGGTAAAACTATAGCTTGATGAAGAAACGCAGACATGAGAGTATGCATTATGAAACCATAATGTATGAAACTGCTCTCAAAGAGGCGAGATAGGATCCACTGCAGCTGACTTTCAGGTAGTTTAAAGACTAAGAAAACTAAACTGATGTACAAATACCACGTATAAAAACTAAGTTAAATGTTAAAAGTAGTTCAAAGACACACGACATGTTTGCTGTACATGGAGCCCGTACTATAACACGCTAGCCATGTCTGTACTTTCCGTGCTGCTACAGTACATTTGTCTCTTTGCTTTTTGTATATAAATACATTAAGACACACAGAGCGACTGCCGATCCTTGTGTACGGCCAGCAAACCAAAGAGCTGAAAGCACACATGCTTTGTGCTTCTACACTCTGCAGATTATCCTCAAAGTGAAGGGATAAAATGAGCTCCACATGGGACACACACACACACACACACACACACACACACACACACACACACACACACACACACACACACACACACACACACACACACACACACACACACACACACACACACACACACACACACACACACACACACACACACACACACACACACACATCTGTGTCTATGGCCCTAATTGTTTAATACCTTTCCCCTTCCAACCTCCCTGAGCAGCCCAGACACTAATAGGCCCATCAGAAACCTGCCGGGGCCTCTGATTCGTGTTAGCCTGAGCCGAGCGACGGGGATTTCACTGGTCAGTGTATGAAGTCATGCTACTCACCACCTGTGTTTACTCCACACGGTGGTTGGATTGTGTGTGTGGAGGATGGTTGCTTCTTCAGAGGGAAAAATGAGGAAAACTAAGAAGAAGAAAAAAAGGTTTCTGGTCTGTTTGTTTCAGTCTGTCTGTCCTTAATGTCTACATGCTGTTTAAGTTGGACATAACACAAACATCTGTTTTGTTTTTTTGGCACTCTACATAACATCGGCTCTCCTTTCGTTGGGGGGCGAAGACAAAGACCCGAAGCTGGCACTCTTAAATCTGCATGACGCACGCCAACGCAGAGGGAAGCCGGCTCGTTGGAAAGACTTGACCCTCCGTCGTCCTCGATGTCCCCGCAGGCACAAATGGAATGGACTCCTTTAGGACAAGCAGCCGTTTGAACCTGAAGGTTGGGGCATGAATCTCCACCTCGGGCCAGCCTTGACATTCTGGTCCCAGATGGTGCCTCCCCTGCTGTGCACTCTGCCCCAAAAGGGGCCTGGCATCCCAGCCAGACCCATCCATCACCGGGGACCAGGCCCCTCATAGTGGGAGCAGAGGCCCCAGTCAGGAGCACCTGCCATGTTTCACCGTTGTGGCTAAAACAACCCCCCCTCCGCTTCTTTCCCGAGGGGTCAGAGGTCACTTGAGGGTGTGAAACGACTTTGCATGTCCAGAAACACTCTTTTAAGGTGACATTCACACTCTAAAATCTATTAGGCCTCACATTACAAGCAGGTCAAAAGGTTGAGATATGCTAACAGAAGGCCACACAAGCTACAGACCAAACACGACTCAATCCTCCAAACTATTACTGAGTGAAAACCACCGCCGCGGTATGAAGCAGGAAAAAAATAGACCAAATGTCAGAAAACACAAAGGAAAACTGCAAAGCAAAGACCTTAAAAAGAAGAAAAAACGTCTTCTCTCTGAATGGATTTAATACAAAAGCATTGTACTCCTCCCATTTTTTGGTCCATCTGTTTTATATAGTGTGGCCAAAAAAACCTCAGTGATTTGATTGGACCCAAATGTGATGCTTGAGGCTCCTTCATACATCCAGAGCCTGTTTGACTCTCCCTTCTGCTGCCCTCCACTAACAAAGCCTCCCTCTCCCCAGGCCTGACTCTCTGTGTGTGTCGTGTTCCAGGTTATTGAGTTGCCAAGTATAAAACCACCTGTAGGCTGAAGAGGTGACTCTGTACAGGACTAGAGTTTGCGTGTCGCATGCCAGCGCTGCAGCGATGGACGTAAACCAACCGACCGCCGGCGTCAGATCGAAGCTGCGTGTTCTGGCATGTTTTATTTATGTAGGTATTTGGTTATAAACCAAAGTATTGGAGAAAATAAAAAACTTCTGATGGGTTTTCCACTCAAAAACCACAAATGACAACCTCATGGCAACACATGGTGGCCACCAGAGATATCTGTACCAAATGTCCTGGCAATCCATCCCGTCTCTGTTAGATGTACATATTTCATACGGACCAAAGTGACGGGCCGACCGACGTTACCATCCATAGAAATCATGCTGGGAAAGTTTTTTCTTGAGTGGTTTCTTGTTTATGGACATTTTCTACACTTTGATAGTTGTGATTGTTGGCTCCAGATAAAAAAAAAATGTGAATAATTCTGAGCCAATTAATTTATTATATTATATTTTAAAAAGGGTCTGCCTGTCTGCTGTTACATTTGGGTGGATCAAAGAATAATCTAATTTAAATAATAATAGACTGAAAATTGCACATCTTCCACTTTTTAAAGGAATATTATGAAGTGGAGGAGAAGGGTATTTTATTTAAGTTAATGCAACATTGCCATAAGTAACTAGTGGAAGAAGAACTACAATATTTACATACGGAATGCAGCACTGTATTGTAAAAAAATGGCTTTAAAAAAGTACCTTAAAAAAGTACCTCAGCACAATACTTGAGTGTGTGTACTTAAAGCCTACGCTAGATTTAAAAAAAATGTTCCAACCTGAAAACCCAACTCTTTCCTAATGACGCAGTTAGCATCACTAGCTCCAAAGGTGCTAAATCTAGTGCGATGACAGCCCACTTCCCTCCAAAGCCACGCCCCCAAAATGATCACTATGAACGTAAACAACGAACGTGACTATTAGAGCTAACAGTGCTACGCTTCTGCAATGATGCCTTCTGTCCAAAGGCCGGTCACGTCAAAAGACGTTTTCTCATAGACCTACATTAACAAAGAGACGTTTATTTACGTAAAAAATGTATCCGCTGAGTTTCAAACACTCAAACAGACCTTTTTCCCATCATTAGGACCTAAAATAGACGATTTCTTGTCCCTCCTCCGTTCATGTGAATGAGCCAGAGAACAAGGCTGGATTGAGGGAGGCGGGGCTAAGAGAAAATGCTAATATGCTAGCTCTATTGCTTCACTTTATACTTAGACTGTTTATGATAGACTTTAAGATAATAAATAGCGGTTAGCTGCTATATTATCTCTGAATATTGAATTTAGCACCTTTAAACACTACTTGCTTTGTCTCACTGTAGCTTCCATACATTGGGTTTGACATATTTAAGAGGTATGGAGGATTTGTTTTCCTGAAACTGATGTAGCGCTTGTTGTTTTGGACGGAAAGATCCCCCGATAAGAGTTTCTACGCTCTTCAATCCTTGTTCCCAGCTTGGCTCAGCGATCCCACATCATGTCCGTGTTAAATCCCATCAGGACCACAGCAACACACACTCTGGCGTCCATCATGCCACACACACTCCCACAACGTCAAACATCGGAACGAGGAGACGGATCGCTCCACATGGTTCCGATAAAAGCGAGGTAAGCTTTACCCGTTCCCTCTCTGGGAGGAATCCTGAATGTAACGTATGTTGTCATTCATACGTGGAAGATTGTGGCTGTATTATAAATAAATGCCTCGTTATTAATACGTCATAACATTTATTTCTTGCGCTGTCAAACGTGAACTTGTTTTTGCTTTCGGGGGAGAGAAAAAAAACCAGAAAACACTGGATTGTTTCCAGCTTGCAAATGAAGCATAAAGCGTGCTCGCAGTGTGACAATGTTTACACTCTTTCAGCAACACGACGTAGATGAACTTCCAGATTCATGAACAAAAAAATATATCAACACTCACACACATGTTGAGTGTTGAGTCAAAGGGCCCGGTGGTGATTTATGATACCGAAGATGATGATTTATGTTTTTGCCACAAACCTGCTGACAGACTGTAAACAGATTCTGGCTCTCATCTCAACAAAACAAAAAAAAGCCTCTGAATTCAGTGCAGATATAACTCTCATGCAATTCAGCTACACTCTACACTATAATAAACAGAACTGGAACAGTTAATCTATCATAAATAAAAAGTGGATGTGTCTCGTTAAAGTTTGAATGGGATTTAATCAGGAAACGTTTTACTGCAGCTCCAACAACTCATTGGTTGTGTCAAATGTAGTTCAATTCCACACTCAAACATGGAATTTATATTATAATCACAAATAGGAAATTACTTGAAGACAATCTCTGGCTGTGGAGTTATGATTGTTCACGAGAGGGGAATTTACCGACGAAGCACACCAAGCTTACAACCCACTCTCTGGGTAAACACGTTAGCTCCGTTAGCACATTTGCCAACGTTTGTACTGTAAGCACTGTTAGCACCGTTAGCATTATTTGCTACGAGCTGCCGGCTCAGGCATCGCCATGTTGAGAGCCATAGAGAAGCAACTGAAATGCTCCCCAATCTCGTACAAGGCAACTTTAACAAAAGATGGAAAAGTTTCAAATGTTTCAAAGTCGCTTTGGACAAAAGCGTCTGCTAAATGCCCTAAATGTAAATGTAATGTTGTCTGAGAACAGAGATATAAGGACTTTGTGTAATAAAAACATATTGATATCAGGAACTGATCAAAGATGATGTTGGTTCTGGTATTTTTGATAATACATGGTTCATATTGAGGTTCAACCCAGCCTTCCTTACATAACGTTACATTATCAAAGTTCAGGAGACAAATCAATAAAATCATGGAGGAACGTGGGAGTTGCATAAAGCATACGTGCTTTTTTTAACCTTGAAAAAGGATATCAGAAAATATGGCCAATTAAAATGGCTTTTGAAGACAGAAAGCTGTTTTCATTTCCCGTCTATAAGTTGAGTCTATAATCTCTACCATCGTCCGGCGAACATCAGACGAGTTCCCACATGCTCTCGTTACAGCGTTCCTTACAACAGGTGGAATTAGTCAGGAAAACGTCCTGCATCACAAACACAGTTAGGTAAAAGTCCAATATTGTACCAACGCCACTCTCTCTCTTCGCTCACTCTATAGCTCACTCGACCATCGCCGCTCCCTCTCTCCCTCGCTGAAAAGAGGCGTGGCCAACACCAAACGGCGTGCATTTCCAAACAGCAACCAACGAATGTAACCTATTATACCTTCAAACCCTGGATATGAAAAGTTTGAGAACATGTCATCATAAAATCAGCCGTCACTCAGACTCCACATCCTGCTCCAACAACAGTGAACCGAAATCCTCGAGTCCCCGAGGAACCCCCAGAAACCACAATGCAGAACCTGCTTGGGGGCCCAGGACAGATCTAAGAGACGATGCAAACGGAGATAAATCTGCTGTCCGTGCCAGAAGACAGCTGTGTTTTATTTCTCAAAAGGCTTCGACTTGATTATCAGATAATCAGACGATATCTGTTCTTGTGCAGGAGGAAAAAACGGCCTCCTGAGTGATGATGACACATTATTATTAGAGATCAATAATGCAACACAACCTAATGAGCAGTGGTAACACACGTTGAGGAGACTAAACGTTTAAAAGGAGCTGTTAAAGTGTTTCAGCCAACCCTGAAACTGTTCGATGGTTAAAGAACGATAGAGAGGAATCTCAATGAGACTTCCTGACTCAGCAAACGTAGACGACTGACTGACGGCAGTATTTGATAAAGATCCACCCAACGGTCGTAGGACTGCTGAGCTGCCGAGACACAGAAGCTTGTTTGGCCAGATCAACTGATATGGCGAGGGATCTCTTCCATCGCCGAGGCCAAGGACCCACTGAAATCACAAATACAGAGGAGCAGAGCTCTCAGAAACCCACGAGGTGCAGGGGGGGACGTGGGTCAATAAATCATTACGCACCTATCAGCGACTACATGCAGGACACAGTCGGCGAGCGTGGTTCGGGGCCCGGCTGTTTATTATCTTTCACAGAACTATCTGATAAAGACTTTAGCTCCTCAGCTTCCTCAGCTCATGTGTTCCCAGAGGGCAGCACATTTGGATTAACAGCAGACCAAGTGGAGCCATGTCGAGTCATTTTTCATTTCTTTACTTCTCTCAGAGAAGCAAAATTCGTCGATATTCACTGTGACAAGCAGCCAGACTTTTAAATCATAAATTAAAATCACACTGATGAAAGCGATGAAAACAAATACTGTATGTATGTTTAACAATGAGCTGCAATGATATGTAGACGTAGGAGAATATATATAAATGTGTCAAATCATGACGCTATGACGATAGAGTTCTCGACCAAATAAAAATGTGTTTTCGAACCACAATTTTTAAGGAAAACATCAAAGTTCATGAGGTTAAATATGGGCTATTAATGGGCCAATGGATTCAAAGGGAAATTTTAAGCAAAATACGATTCTACGATCATTTTAAAGAGAGGCACCAACAGTAAAGTCTTGTCTCTGTGTGGTTAAATGTTCCTTGTTTTATTACTTTCCCAAAGTTAAGAAAACTTTATTATTGCTACATTTGACCGATTCTCATTTACAGTAAGAAATCCAACATTATACACATACATGTACAAGCTAATCAATCATTTTGAAAGACAATCGTACCACAACACATTTTAAATGCAAGGAGATACATCATCAAATGTCTTTAATGCAATTGTATTAATTTTTTAAATTATACATAAAGTGCTGATCTTAATATGGTGTCTTTAGTCTAAAGACAGCACATACAAAAAGAATCATAAAGGGACTTTCTGATCCTGGAAAAAGTAAAAACAGCCAGAACCTTGAACTGGTTCATGGAAATCTGACCAGCGACAGCAAGACAATGTAATCACATTTTAGAATCGGTACTGAATTAGTTTAAGTGAAGAATCCTCATATCTAGCCTTTTTCTAGCTTTGAAAGACAAAATATAAAATGGAAGAATGGTTATAAAATAAGTTCTGTTTGTCATGGGATTTCACTGGCATTTTATTGGCAGGATATAGTAAAGAAGAGGGAGGCAAAATGGTTCTGTATTTAAATTCCAGGAAGATATTCTTCACCACAGAACAATGTTGCCTTTCTTCGCTTATTAAAGTTAAAGCAACCTTAGTTTCCATTAGGAAGCTGCAAGCAACCGCAATAAGAAAGTGTTTCATTTTCTGCACATCAACATGTTTACAATAAAACAGCCAATAATTAATTGCCTACTCGAACATTTGCCCTCACTGAAAGTGCTGCATCATGGGAATATAATGCAAGACTGAGTTCAGCCTTTTCCAGATATTTGTGATTATTACAGAAGAGTTACGGAATCAAACCTCTTATGTTATTACGTTAAAATGACAACCTTGCCTAGTAAAGACCATTTAAAGGCTAAACTCACGACATTAATGAGTCTAGAAAACCATAACAAAAGGGATGAATGCGGTCAATAAACCAAAATTAAAAAACTAAACTGCGTCCCTTAAAATACCTCCAGATGGCGAATGAAACATGGAATTGAATGTCACGTATAAATCTGATCGAAGTTTGGGTCTACACCTGGATTTCTGCCTCCAGAAGGCTTGCAGTGAGGGGCCCCGAGTCGAGTCTGATACCCCCCACCCCGGTCTCAGAGACAACTGGTGAGGCACTGGGGGTCCTGATGGTGAGCGAAGACAGCGATGGGGAGAAAGTGGGCGTCATGGCTGAAGGGGTCAGTCCGGTGTTCCTGGCTAAGGGGGAATACGCATATTTGGGATAAGAGGGCTTCCGTCTTAGGCTCGGCATACGCCCTGGCTTTCGAGGAGGTACTGTCCTAATGCCGGACTGAGCCACTCCTGTTATGAGAGGCGGCGGGTACATGAGACAGCTCGCCTCTGATGCCAAGTCCTCACGGCCGCCTTGAAGCTCCTCGTCCGGGAGCATCCCGATATCTGTGAAGACGGAGGCCAGGGGCTGGAAGCGTGGCTCCCAGTCCAGAACGTAGTCCCAGCTGTAGCTGCCCTGCAGCTGCTCCTCCGAACACATCAGCGAAGAGAGTGAATCTGAGGCGTGGTCCTCTGACAGGGGAGCGTACCCGTTTGTCCTCATGCTCTCCTCCAAATCCCTCATTCTTGTTATTTCAGGAAGTAGTCCCTCACCTCCTCCTTCCTCCTTGAAGTGGTGGAGGCTTTCTGTGCTGGCCATCCCCGAGACTAAATATTTACCGACGGGTAAGATGTGCTCTGGCCCTACGTCGATGGAGTGGCAGGAGATACCGTCCCCGGGTAAAGCAGAGTCTGGGATCCCCGTGGTCTGGTAGCCTTGCACAGATTCGTCTCTTTTACGGCAGGGGTACTGATTGATCCACTTGATCTCCTGGTCCTCAGCTGTCTCGCCTTCCGCCGATCCACGGCCACTTGAGTCCGACTGATTGTACGGGTTGGATATGTCCCTCTTGGTCACTAAGGCACTAGGCCGTTTCATGTTCTGCAGAGAGAATGCACTCTGGCTATTGGATCTACTCAACGAGCCCGCGCAATGGTTCAAGTTTACGGCAATGGCAGTGGCCTTTTTGATTGCCGCTTCCTTGATCTTGTACCTGAGGACCAAGCCCACAAAAAAGAGGAGGACCAGGAGGAACATGATGAGCGAGACACTCAAACTGAGCATGTGCGCGTCGAGAGGCGCCCCGGTAAGTGCTTCTGCCGAGCTGGAGATGTTGACGACAACGAGGCAGGCGGTGGTCCTGGAGGCCAATTTGGGACTCCCTGCAGACACCACCAGCTCCACCGTGTCCTCGCTGGCATGGACGCCTCTTCTGCGATACACGGGACCCGACACAAAAATGGCGCCAATCGTTTTGTTTATCGAGAAAAACGGCGAAGACTTCACAAGGGAATACTCCACCAGTCCGTCCAGACCTCCGTCGTGGTCCATCGCCATCACGTACCCAACCGTCTCTCCAGGCTTGGCGTTTTGCGGCAGGAGGAAATGGTACTGCTTTTGGGTGAAGACGGGACTGAACTCGTCCACGCCCTTGACGGTCACCTGCACTCTCACTGTGGCGGCTTTGTCGCCTTTGTCCCTGGCCTCCACAACAAAGCAGTACTCGTTCTCGCGTTCGTAATCAAAGGACTGTCTGGTGTGAATGTCGCCTGTTAGGGGGTCGATGGCGAAGGCCTCCTTCTTCTCGGGGCTGCCGCTGCCATAGTCCGTGAAGCAGGAGGACATGATTGAGTAGGTGAGCTTACCGTAGGCGCCCAGGTCATTGTCGACGGCGTGGACGGAACAGGCGTGGGTGAACACCGGGAGGTTCTCCAGCACGGAACAGTTAACGGTGGGGAACATGAAGTACGGAGTGTTGTCGTTTTCATCCAACACCGTGATGAAGACCACTGTGAAGGCCACTTTACGTTCTTCAGGCGATTCACCACCGTCAGATGCTCTGATGGTGAGGGTGTATTTGGAGTCTTCCTCGTAGTCGAGCGAGTGGTTGACCACCAGAATGCCAGAGTGAGGGTTGAGCTTCAGGTGACCTTTGCTGTTCCCCGAGATGATTTCGTACCGCAGCAGGCCGTTAGTACCCAGGTCAGGATCCTGAGCGCTGACTTGGACAAGCCTGGTACCCACATAGCTGTTTTCACTCACCTGTGAATGGTAGCCCGTGCTCGAAAAGACAGGGGCGTTGTCATTGCAGTCCGTCACGGTCACCATAACGACAGCGGAGCTGTTCAGTGGAGGCGCTCCTCGATCGGACACGCTCACGGTCAGAGCGTAACTCTCCGTGGTCTCGCGGTCCAAAGGGTTACACAGGACAAGCTTTCCTACATTTCTCATCTGGTTCTCAACCGGAACCATTTTCACTTCCAGACAAAATCGCTTCTCGTCGTTGCCTCCAACGATGTCGTAGTCCAAATGGGTGTTTTCGGGGCTCCAGTCTTGGTCCTCTGCAGACATGGTCAGAAGGGTGGTGTCCGGGGGCGTGTCCTCTGGGACGGTGAGGGTGTAGATGTCCTGGTGGAACGTGGGCGCGTGGTCGTTGGTGTCCAGGATCAGCATGTCTATGGAGGTGACAGTGGACTGAACGGGATCGCCTTCGTCCCTGGCCTCAACCAAAAGATGGATCAGGTTGCTGTTTGTGATGGCCTTCAGAGGCTTATTGGTGAAAACAGACCCTACAAGACAAGACTGGTTGTGAGTGCATCAGTTTATCGAAAAGCTGTACTGATCAATATTTATTTGAATTCTCAAGTTGCTCATAGCAACAAACCCACATTCACCAAACCACCAAAGTCATGGAGCTTTATCAGAAAATAAAATACTGGATTTTAAATCTGCTACACTTTTACCAAAACAACATACTGCAGTCAGTCAGACAGACATTAAGCACATTCAGACTTATATTGATTACAATGAAACTGCTTATAAAGACCCGACATCAGGTCTCACCATTATAAAAACTCTTAAATCTTTTCGATTGATTTAACAGATGGTTTAACAATTACACCTTCTGTTTCCAGATCAGTTTCTCCTCAGAATAAGCAACTATAAAACATGTTAACTTGTATGACAATATACTGACTGTTAGATCGAAATGGTTCTCGTCATTATGCGCCATCATTTCCTGTGCGATTATTCCTTAATGAGTTCCACATGCCGACTCCACGAGCAAATGTTCCCTCCTGGATGACAATAAAAGTGTTTGTCCATCCAATTTATTGTTCCACTTCATTGCCACTTTTAGAGAGCTTTAGTCAACATTGATGCAGTTCTCACTTTCCATCGGCGCTCTTTGCCACAAAACACGGGGCAAATACATTTCTTTGATATTAAACTTTGCAGTTCAAACATGATCGAGGCCCATAATTCATACTTTGAGTGGAAAATACAGGCCCAGCGCTGACGAGGGGCGGTTCCATTTCACTTCTGCAGGATTTATCTTCTCTCTTTGGTTTAGACATTTTTAAAAGGGAGATAATAGGATAGGCATGGCTCTTCCGAAGCACTTCGGCATCTAAATGCCTTCTAATTGCCTTCTCTCTCTCCCTCCTGTCCAAGAAACTCACTTAGACATACAAGACTACGAAAATATAAACACTGGAGAAATATAGTGCTGCTGGCCGAATGTCAACCCCCAGTAACCTCCGATGCCGTATGCTGCTCAGAAGGCAAAGACTTTTTGGTTTTTCATTGGCATGTGCCCCTTTAACTGCGCCAGAAAAGGGATTCAAACGGAAGGAATAAAAGGGATGGATATGAAAATCAGACCACCAGACAGTTATAAGTGGTGAAACTTGTAAAGCTCGAGGTAATGTGTTTTATCTTGGATCATTGTTTTCTCCCTCTGGTGACTTCTCTCTCTCTCCTTCTTTCTACCGTCAAGGAGACATTTAGTCTGTGAAGCCATTCTTACCGTTGTCTGGCTCGATGTAGAAGCCTTGTAAAGGAGATGAAAACAGCCTGTAGGTGATCTTCCCGTTGAGTCCAGAGTCTCTGTCGGTAGCGGACACCGACAACACCAACGTGTCTGCAGAAAACAACTCGGACAACTCCACCTGGAAGAGAGAGAGCAAAGAATGAGTCACATCGGCAGCAGGATTATGATGAAAACTCTGTATACGACTTTCTAATAAGGGGAAGAACCGTTTTTAAGAACAACTTTTGGGTTGCCAGGTTTGGCTGGTATATATTTTAGGTAATTCTTCATCTCAAGACCCTTTGAATGGACACTACCTAGAACAAAATACATAAATGAACGATTAAAAACTTTTCAAACCTCTGACCCTTTATCGATGATTTTTTTTAACAGGTGCAACTTCACTCCTAATGGCTCTAAAGGGGTACTTCACCGATGGTAGACATGACGTTCGGTTTGCCAGCGTTTCTGGCTGACAAATGACCCATTAAAAGAGGAAAAGTCAGGATATCTCAAACTGCTCTGCCACAATGTTGGCTGTTCTTTGAAAAATCTGTTCATTCTTCAACCTTAGAGAGTCAAAAACAAATCACTGTTCTACCTCGTTAAACACTAAACCACGTTCTAATAAGCCCTCGAGTCTGCAGTTCATGTTAGTCAGGCATCAATAAAGTTATACTGCAGGATTACGTACATCAGGCCATGGACTTTTACAATCTGGCAACGCAGCAAGCATTAATAAACACCGCATCCTGAATCATGCATGCCTTGGTCTACGGATGCTGCTTTTGTCATTTTACAGTAACGATAAATATATCATCCGTACCTGGTAGGAGACTTCAGTGAAGACCGGGGCGTTGTCATTGACGTCAAGCACTTGAACTTTGACCTCCCCGGTGGTCTGGTGGAGGGAATCAGACGCCCAGACCATCAACGTGTAGGCCGTCTCCTCCTCGTAGTCCAGGGCTCGCGTCAGCGTGACCACACCGGTGTATCGGTCAATGGCGAAGGGGAAGTTGGTGCTGCTGTTGTCAGAAAAGCTGTAGGTGATGGTGGAGCTCAGGTCCACGTCGTTCGCCGTCACCTGGGTGACCATGTAACCCGACGGCAGATCTACAGTGAAACGGAAAACGCCAAGATAAGCCCACAAATAGGACAAAGAACACAGACAGTGTTTCTATCTGAAACGTTAAGAGCAGGGGGGGGGGGGGGGGGGGGTCTTACTCTCTGCTATAACCACAGGCTCCATGGGGGGGATGGCAGGACTGTTGTCATTGACGTCCACCACTTGGACCCTGATGGTGGCGGAGCTGCTGAGTGGAGGGTTCCCCCTGTCTGCTGCCTGCAGAACCAGCCTGCAATGGAAAGGCAGTATTTACATATAGCTTATCGATGTATTGGCTGGCCTGTAAACGCATGCAATATAGTTCTCTCAATAATAGAATCGAGCAGATATACTTCTAGATACTACATTCTAAAAATCATTAACTTCCACTCGGGCAGATGTTTGACTGAACACGCTTTGAAGTACTTTAATTTGAAAGGCAACAATTACAGAGTAATACTTTGGCTTTGTCAGTAAATCTGTCAGACGGCTTTCTTATGAAGAAAAACAGAGGCGGTGCACTGTCATAAGGAAACTGCTGGATCAGGATCCGAGTTCACCGAAATTTACAAGATGCAATTTGCAGCACAAGATCATTTCCTCTCAGTCATTTATAGCAGACATGTTTCACCCATGCATGAGCTCGCAGGAGCCCTGTACAACTTATGTTTCTGCAAATTGGGAGCACAAATGATTGACTTGTTGACTTGACTCCATTTGTGATCTGCTTAAAAATAAAATGCCAATGTATGACATTTGAGTGATTTCACCCTTAAAGTGTTAACTGTAAAAACAAATAACTACAGCTTCCACGAGAGTGCAAAGACTGATGGGATGTGTGTTAGTAGAATGCAAACAAATGTTAAATAGTTTAATGATGAGACATTTAAATAGTTAACATATAAAAGATAAATCTCTTCATGAGAGACCTCGGAGGCTGGTGATACAGAACTCTCTACTTCATGAGTAGAACCGGATCTACGTTTGTCTCGACTACCATTCATTCTAGAAACGTGACATAATACTTCTTAACGAGGTCAGCGTACTTGTATGAAGGGGTGATCTCACGGTCCAGCAAGACATTGGTGGCAAGAATCCCACGAACGGAGTCTAAGACGAAGGCGTCGTTGGGGTTCCCAGACACAATGGAGTACTCGATCTGCCCGTTGAGTCCGCTGTCGGCATCGGACGCAAACACCTGCAGGAAATACGTGAAGTGATTGTGATTAATAAGATCTCGTCAGCAACTAGAAAGAGTGCCGATCTCTCCGCCAGGTGAATGACCCGCCATTGGCTCCACCCCCGTTTAGACACCGGCTGTAAGGCAACGTAAAACACTTATTCTGACTTAAAAAGGGTTATTAATGCAGGCAATCAGCCAAACAAAAAACTCACCAAGCTGAGTTGTGTCATCGTATTTCCCATTAGCCGTTAACCAAACACACCATTCAAAACAGTAACAGTGAACTATCAACCGGTGAATATGCATCAACGGACTGTAAGGAAACGGCAATGCATGCAGGAAACGGGCTCGAACTTGTCGTATCATACTCTTCACAGTCTTGCCAAAACCAGAATGAAACTCACCAAGCTGTCTCCCTGCAGCGCCGCGCCGACATACAACAGTGTGTCTACTGCTGGTTCCGTTAGCTGTTAGCGGTTAGCACGTTGCCAAACACTCCATCCAAAACAATCAAAGTCAGCCGCGGGGTAGCGGCCAAGAGGTACGCAGCGGTGTGTGTGTGTACTGCTAGTTTGGTTAGCTGTTAGCCAAACATACCACAACATGTCATCCCCCCCAACTGTGGGGGGCTGGAGAAGCATCCAGCTGTCAGTCAACAGCTGTATAAATCAGGCAATAAAAAGGTGTTTGGAGAAAGCGTGCGTCATTGTAACCACGAGAAGTCCTCCAGCACGCAGCCATAACTGGCCACCCGAAATCCAACGCAGTTTGCTGAAGCCGAATGTGAGATTATCCGCGGACAGACACAGAGCTGCACACTCACACACACACACCGACCGATCGCATGTCCTCCTGGTGGAGACAATGAGTAGATGCACCTGCATGGTGAAAGAGGAATGTTTACGGGCTCTACCTGCATGATGTAGGTGTTGTGCACTTGCCCCTCCCACACGGCTGTTCTGTAGCTGCCGTGTTCAAACCGCGGCGCGTTGTCGTTCACGTCCAGCAGGCTGATGGAGACCCGGCAGTGGGCCGTCTGCAGCCCGCTGTCAGCCAGAACCACCAGCTGGATCCGAGGGCTCAGCTCAAAGTCCAGAGAGTTATCCTTCTGCACACGGATCTCCCCTGGTGGACAACGTTACAGTTAGATGTGAAGCTCAATGTGTTCTTTTCATCAGATCAGGCCAAACATTTAAGTAATAAACATACGTTTTCATCAATTAAAAGAAGGACTTTTTTATATTTGTGTCTACGTCAGCATAATAATGTGTATTTGAGTCTAACTGTGTCTACTTCATGCTGACATGTGATAAACATCAGGCAGGCAACAATCATAATTCTTTAGGAAATACTTGGATATAAACAACCAGATGAAGGAGATAAGCTGAGAGGCGTTCTGAAGAGAGAAAAACAAGAGCCTCAAAGGGGTCAAACGTGAACAATTACAAAATCCAAAAGTCAGTGTTCTGGATGCCTTTGTGGAAAATAATATAGATGAGTGAATGAGAATTTGCACTATTAGCATAACTGGAATGATGAAAGCGTGCATTGTGTTGCTGCAAATACAGAACAAGAACACCATCTGCTAAATCATAACTGGCGGACTGTTCCTTTTCTTACCCGTGTGCCGGTTGATGGAGAAGATCTGATTCTCGTTGCCACTGAAGATGGTGTAGGTGATCCTTTGCCTGCTGTTGGTTGGATCGCTGGCCTCCACCTTTGCAATCCAGGTGCCTTGATGAAGAGAAAGGTTGATGAGGGTTTGAATGGTTTAAAAAAAAGGAATAGAGGTGTTAAACGTACCGGCTCTACTGTTCTCCTTGACGGTGGCGTTGTACACTTTGTTTGAGAACTGCAGTCCGTCATGTTCTCCCTTCAGGTGGATGAACACCAGGCAGGTGGAGGTCAACGCCGGCCGTCCCTTATCCGAAACCACCACCTGCAGCTTCCTCCCGGAGAACCCGGCTCTCACGCGTCTCCTCAGAGAAATCTCTCCCGACTCGCCGTTGATGTCGAACAGGTTCTCCTCGTCGGACAGCGTGAACTGCACCGTCCCGTTGTCGCCCTGGTCGCCGTCCGTCGCCGTCACCGTGGCGACTATCTGGTTGGGCAGCGTCCTCATGGAGACCCACGCGTTGACGGGATTCTGCTGGCAGACCGGCGCGTTGTCGTTCACGTCCTCCACCTGCACGGTGAGCGACGCCACGGAGGTCAGCGGGCCCTGGCTGCAGCCGTCGGCGACCACGGCCCTGAGGGTGTACTGGGCCCGGCTCTCGCGGTCCAGGGGCCTCGTGGTGCGGACGACCCCCGTGAAGGCGTCCACCGAGAAGGCGCCCTGGCTGCTGTCCTCCGTCAGGGAGTAGGTCAGGTCCCCGTTGGAGCCCTCGTCGGGATCGAAGGCGGCGACGCGCAGGACCTCGGCGCCCGCGGGGAGGCCCTCGCTGACGGAGGCGTGGTAGCTCTGGCGGGTGAAGGAGGGCACGTTGTCGTTTTGGTCCAGCAGCACCAGCTGGAGTTGGGTGGAGGAGCTGAGGGGGGCGGGGCCGTAGTCCCGGGCCTGAATGGTGAGCGTGTAGTTCTGCCGCTCCTCGCGGTCCAGCACCTGCGTGGTGCTGACGGCGCCCGTGTGGCTGTTGATGGTGAAGCGGCCTCTGTAGTCCTCACCTACAGACACAACTCCCATTTATTACATTTCCATTCACATTTAAAAGCAACTTACAATAAGATATATAAGATCATATTAATAACAGGCATTTCCATGCATTACATAACATTTCAGCAGGTTTTAAACCAGATAACAGTTGAAACTACATAAAACCTGAACTGTAGAATCCCTCGTTGAACCAGTAAGTTGTTCTCGGACAGAGTGGTCATCATTTAATAATTTGCCTGCAGGTTGTTAAAAGCCTGTTTGGTCTCTACATTGTTTTCTTTCTAAACTTCTTCGTCACATCGATGATCTCAGCTCTCAGCTTAGTGAGCGTTGTACTGTTAAATCATGATCCGAGCAGCTTCACACACAAACACACACACACACACACACACACACACACACACACACACACACACACACACACACACACACACACACACACACACACACACACACACACACACACAGCTCCTCACCGAGGATGGAGTAGTGGATGGTCCCGTTCTCCCCGTGGTCCGGGTCGGAGGCCTGAGCGGTGTGGACGAGCCCAGGAGGAAGGTTCTCCGGCAGGCTGATCTGGAAGGACGACTGCATGAACTCCGGAGGGTTGTCGTTGTCGTCCCGCACGGAGCACAGCACCGTGGCCGACCCCGAGAGAGGTCGCGTGCTGCTGTCGCGGGCCTGGACTGCACACACCAACCACAACAAGGTCATTATTATTATCATTATTATTATTCCTGGACTTCAAAACTATCAGGGAAGATGACTGATGCTGCATTCATATGGAATGATGGAAACGGTAGACGGGAAAAACCTTCCAGACGGCACGGGGAGAACAAACTATCCAACGGAATACGGCAAAATTAAACATGCATGATGATATGTTGCTATGGTAACAGAATTAAATATATTAAATGAAATATATATGTATTTTAAGCGATTATTCTAGCATGCAATATTATAAGGCAAACAACGAAGTCATTAGGGTTCATCCTCTGGGGAACATGGATAACGTTACCAAATCATCACTGGCATGAAGACATTGGTAAACAGCTCAAAGAGGCCACATACTCACTGAAAAGTACTTTACTAGTAGCATAAGTATAAACGCATGTTTCTTAATAGCAGTACCCTAAGAAGAGAAGAGAAATCCATAAATACAGCGTATTTAAGTACACGCTGAAAAACATGCTTTTATGTCTTTTTTTCCAAATCCATCTGCCGCCAGAGAAAATTGTCCGCACATATTTCAGATTTCCCCATAAGCCCCAGCGTGGTTCTGGCACGACTTCAAGACGCTCATGCCTTCCCGTTATTATATTTTGTTGTTATTATATTTAATTGTTCATCGTACTGCCGGGGCCGTACAAATGTTATGATAAAACATCTGAAAGCAGTTTATCACTAAACACGGCGAATCGCTTGAATGTAATTGCCGCGTTTGTGCACGAGAGAGCGGAAAAGCAAACACAAAAAAACACACAAAAAAAAAAAAGGGCAGAGTCGGCAGAAGTTAGATCTACTGTACCTCGGCCCCTTTAAAAGTCCACCTTAACATAAATCCATCTGCTGAATCCCGTCGCCTTCATGCAAACACCGGGTTCTTTATGACTCTGGCTGCGAAGCGCGTCACGAGAGAAGTCGGCAATGAGAACCAGAGAACCAGCTTTTATGACGTTCCAGCAGCTTTTTTAGATGTAAGATGGTTTTTATAACCCGTTCGTAGCGAGAACGGAGCCACGTATTGATTTAGGAACCCAGAATATTATAGAACTATAGAACTCTCTGTTATTTGCTATGTCGTAGATATAATTCAGTTTGAAAATATATAAATACACATTTTAAAAGTATCTATCTATCTATCTATCTATCTATCTATCTATCTATCTATCTCCATCCATCCATCCGACCTGCAGTGCAGCTGTGAGGTTATTTATTTTAATAACACCTGATTGTGATTGGTTGTCGCTCCCTTTCCCGACTTGTAAAAACGCCAAAAAGAGACCAAACTGAAGTTTAATGAGCTTAAAATCAAACCCATGACATTTCCTCTGACCCAGGTGAGGCCAGGTGTTCTCTCACATGTGTTTGACATGAAAGGTCAAAGGTGAACTACTGGAACTGAACGTGTCTCCGGCGCTGTCTCACCTCGCAGAGTGAAGTGCTGCTGCTGCTCCCGGTCCAGGTAGGAGGTGGTGGTGATCAGACCGGTGTACGGGTTAATGCTGAAGAGCTCGTAGCCGGGGCCGGGCAGCAGGCTGTACCACACCACGGAGTTCTCCTCTGTGGACGGACGGACGGACAGACGGACACACATAGAGAGACACACACACACAAAGACACACACATAGAGACACACAGTATTACCATAACGGTTAGTTAGTGAAATGTTCTGCACCACACGGTGCTCAGCATGTTGATCGTACTTCCCATGGATGCACAGATTTATAAAACATTAAGAAGGAAATGTCCTTTTATGGAGGATACCAGGTTCTGTCTGAGCTGCCTTTTTATATATATTTATAGGGTAATTTAATGAAGCTGGAATGATTTAAATGTCTTGTCTTTTATAGCTCCAAACAAATGAATTAATCTCACCTGGGTGATCGGGACACATAATGTATCATTGCACCTCAAAAAGGTGATTATGATGATGCATTTAAATAGGAATAAACAGAGGATTGTGTCTAAAAACAAAACATAACGGTGTATATAATATAGATAAATCTCTCTAAAATGAAAAAAAGCAACTCTAAAAACAACCAAAACAAATTAGAATTCTATCATTAACTTCTAGGTGCTGACTTCATCGCGCTTCGTGTGATGGCGACGTTTTCTTTAAGTCTAAGCGTTGGTGTCGTCCTGAGGTGGAACCTCATCAGTCGAGCTCGTGTTCGTGGCTGATTCTTCTTCAGACCGGAGGCCATGTTGGAAACTCAACCGCTGGCTTTAGTAAATCACAGTCACCGGAACGATAAGTGGAGCAGCGTTTGGAGATAAAACACCAAAGTGACAGCGCTTAGAGAAAAAAAATCAGGATGGCAGGTGATGCTGAAGGATAAAAAAAAAGTCCACTGATAATTATGCTGTTTAATAAGAACGTGTGTTTTTAGCAGTCCCAAATGTGCGTTGCGTGTTCATTTGGATGCCAAACAGCTGCTTCGTGCACACAAACAGAAACGTCTGAATGATATTTGCTGATTTCCTCAGATTTGGGTTCTTCGATACGAGTCTGACTCAGACGACAGCACGGCTATTCCAGTAAAAAGACCCTCCGAACATCTGAACCCCGACAAAGTAGAACAAAGGTTAACTGTCACACTCACACTCGTGTGTGTGTGTGTGTGTGTGTTGCAGCAGAAATGATAATCAAATAAGACTGCCGGGAGAGCAGACTGAGCTGCCAGACGAGGCGATTTGAGGAGACAAACATGAAAACACGGCGCCTATTGGCACAGATGGCTTGGATTATGGAAATCATCATGAGAGGACCTTTCAAATCTCCCAGAGGAGCTGTGTGCTTGCTGTTCTTGGACAATTCTCATGGAGACCCCTCCTGTCCAGATCCCCCCCCCCCCACCACCCAAACTCCAGTATTTAAAAAGGAGTCTGCTGTCAACGTGAGGAGATGAGAAGCTAACCCGTGTGTTTATTTGTGAGGATGATTGGAGGCTGGATGAAGCAGACCTGATGGACGGTGAACGCGCCGGTTGGTTTCAATTAAACTGCTAATGGAGTGAAACAAAGCAGACGACAACCTCCGTTCACTGCAGCGCTGCCGTTCTGCCAGCTCGTTACCGACGCTTTAAAGACAATCAAACCGTTATACCGCTGCTTATGAGAGGGAAATTCCCCTTTTTTGTCATTTGATAATTAAGTATATTAAACATAACCACCAGAATGCCACAGAAATGCAAAAAAAACCATTTGGTTTCATGCATACTGAGTGTGTGGTTTGAGGCCGTCGGCCTCGAGGAGACGTGCGAGTGCTGCCATCTAGGCTCCACTTGGCAGAAGGACCGATCCATTCAAGGCTACACTTTCTGTAAAATCTGGATCCTTGTGGCCCAAAACCAACAACATGCAACATCCTCTATAGATGCTCAGTTACAACAATGACCATCAAGAAAAAACAAAGAGGAGGAGAACCCAGAGTTTGTTCTCTACACATACTGTATTCATATTTGTAAAATCACTATGATAGCAGACCTAAAGATGTGGGTGCCCTTTTGAAGCATATGAATAATAAAAATTGCTTCCACAACAATCCAAAAAAACCCCCAAAAACAATCTTTTGAGAAGAGAATCTCAACTTAATTTCTAGTTTTTAACATATCCTTTAATCGAGGCCTGCGACTAGTGAAGATTCTCCCTTTTATATGACGTCATCTCACTTCATTAAAACCAGAACGTGCTGCTGAGTCTCACCTGAGTCTCCATCGGTGGCGGAGACCCTGATCACGGGTTCTCCAGGGTCTCTGTTCTCCGCCACGCTGGCGTTGTAGACGCTCTGACTGAAGACGGGCGTCTGGTCGTTCACGTCCCCGACGTCCACCGCCAGGATCTGGGTGGAGGAGAGCGAGGGCCGGCCGCGGTCCGCCGCCCGGACCGTCAGCCGGTGGAAGCGGTGCGTCTCGTAGTCCAGCGGGGCGGCGAGGAACAGGAGGCCTGCAGCGGAGACAAGGAGGGAACGCTGAATACGACGGTCTCTAAGTCTGTCTGGGGGGCGTCACAAATATTTAAGGTGCAGAATATATATATATATATATCATGTGACACTCGTACCCGTCGTCTCCTCCAGCGTGAAGAAGCCCTTCTTGTTCCCCGCCGTGATGACGTAGGAGACGACCCCGTTCTCGCCCGCGTCCCCGTCGATGGCCACAAAGTGATGCAGCAGACTCCCCTCCTCCGCGTCCTCCATCACCTGGACGGCGTCCGCCGACACGAACACCGGCCGGTTGTCGTTGACGTCCAGCAGGAACACCTGAGCCGTCACCGCCGCCGTCCTGCGCTCCTCCCGCCGCCTCGCCTGGTCCACCGCCGTCACCGTGAAGGCGAAGCTGGCTGTGGTCTCGCGGTCCAACGGCGCCGTGACGATCAGGCTCCCCGTGTGAGGGTTGATTTGAAAGGGGAAGCGCGACGGCGACCGGCCGGGCTCGGGGTCGGAGGTCAGGGAGTAGCGGAGGGCGCTGTTGGGGAAGGTCCCGTCGGCGTCCCTGGCGTGGAAAGCGAACGCCAGCGACCCCACGGCGGCGTCCTCGCGCAGGCCGAAGGTCACCAGCTTGTCGGGGAACCAGGGCGTGTGGTCGTTGACGTCCTCCACCAGCACGCTGACCAGCAGCGACGTGTTGGCGCCGGGGGCGGGGCCCGCGGCCTCCACCCGGACCATGAGCAGGTACTGCGTGGCGGACTCGTAGTCCAGTGGCTGGCTGACGTAGATGTCGCCGGAGGAGCCGTCGATGCCGAAGTGGACGCTGCCGTCGCCCTCGGAGATGGAGTAGTGCAACCGCTCGCCGCCGTGTGAAACGCCGGCAGAGCCGATGACCGTCGCCGGCTCCGCGTCCTCCTTCACCGTGAAACGCCTCATGACCTGGTGGTCGGAGCGGCCGTGCAGAGCCTCGAGTCCATGAACCTGCATGGGTTAAAAAAAAACAAAACATGAATGAATCAGAAACAAATAGAAATGTCTCCCCTGATGCTGAAGGTAGGTGACTTAGAAATGCACATTCTAGAAGAGTAGAAGAATGATTTAAACACGTATATTATAGATTTCATGCAGAGGCGTGAGACTATTTAAACTGTTCGCATGGTGGATAATCTGGGATAAAATGTTCTCATTTCAGCTTCATGGACTGATTGTGTTTCTTGCAGGATTCATTGAGTGCTCTAACTCTCTTCTTTCTCTTGAGGAGTCGCATCAGATCTCAGGGTTAAAGTCCCCGTGCAATCTATTACACTGTTATCATAGTAACGTTACCAGCTTGGAGTGAAGGTACTGGTATCATGTAAAACTAGTAGTAAACTTGTCTTTAATTGAATGTAACTACACTAAACAATGGGATTACATGAATGGGGTCTGACTGGGAAGCCAGGACTCCTGTGTAAATGTATTGATGCGTGATGTGATGGTGATCACTGCATAAAATGACCTGTAGTGACCTCTAACACAACCACAGCCTCATGAACCTTTGCAACCACAAACTAGAGACTGAGGGCTTCGGTTTGAATAGGTTATTGTAATACGATGGATTCAACAATATGAATCAGTGTTATTGCATATTGTGTGCAGCGGTCAGGCACTGGAGGCTGAGTGGACCTGGACATGAAGCAGTGCCGTGTCCTCCAGAGAGGGGGCGCCGCTGTCCCGGGCCCGTATCTTCAGCGTGTAGAACGGCTCCTGCTTCTCCGTGAACAGCTCCGTCGTTCGGACGTCGCCGCTCTCGCCGTCGACCTCAAAGTGTCCGAAATAATCGTCCTGCAGATCAGCTGATGGGAGAAGACGAGACTGTGAGGAAGTCATCGATACCGCCGTCGTGGTGGTGAACTCATGAACACATGAACACATGAACTCACCCGTGACCAGAGAGAAGCTGACCGTCCCGTTCTCGCCCGCATCTAAATCTTTGGCGAACATGTTTGTCACCAAGGATCCCGCCGGCAGCCCGGCCCAAATCTGCAGTTAGATAAGAAACTCAACAGCATATCAACCACCTTTGATCACTGTAGGGCAGCACAATTCAGCCAATATTAACTGTAATAATTAAATAATAATAATACACTGCATAATGAGAACAAATACATTTTTAAAATGTCTTTTCGTATCCTGTATTTTTTTAAAATCAGGCTCTACTTTTCACTTCTCTGATATGATAGCCCATATTACGGAGTGAGATGTCTCGGCTTCACTTTTGGGGCGCCATCATGCCGCTGTGGACAAACCCGACAGCAGCAACACTTTCCTGAATGTTGTGGCTGCAGTCACAAGAGTCATGAAGCCTGTACTATGTTACTCATGTTGTCCGTCTGCATCACACAACACTGAGCAAACTGGACAAATAAAGAAGACCAACCTTATTTTAAATCTTATTTTGATGCAAGGATTCACACATTAGCATGAAGTTAGCGTTAAGTTTGTGTGAGAAAAAGGAAATAAAAGTGTCAAATATGTTTAGAAAAGGTGAAGAATATTCAGTAGAGTAAAACTATTCTACAAATGTCGTCATTTATGTGTTATTAGTGTTTCCTCCCTCGTTTTCCATTTCTTCATGGTGCTATAATCTACAGTCTGCCATCTCCCAGGTGGCACCTGTTGTTGCCGAGCGACAGACGGTTCACCTGCACGTTAAGCTCCTTGCTGGCAGGCAGGTGTGTGAACTGCGGCGTGTTGTCGTTGACGTCGGTGACCAGGATGTGAACCGTGGCGGTGGCGTTGAGGCGAGGGTGGCCCTGGTCCGTCACCATCACCTTCAGACCGTGCTGGCTGTGCTGCTCCCGGTCCAACGCCACCCAGTTGATGATCTCACCTGGACGGGAGCCGAGGAGGGACACAAAGGTGAGCGTGACCATATATGGTCTCTCGGTTAGAGTAACTTATAATCACAATATGATGCATTATAACAGTGATTATAAGGTGTTATAATGGTGGGAATTATAATACACTGTCTTCTGTCTGTTATGGTAAATGAGTGCTTATAACTAATTATACAGCGCTATAAGCAGATAGCTCATTTCAGATGTGGTTGTCATGGTTACCGAGTCCTTTCACCTGTTTTTGAGTTAATGCGGAAGAACTTCCCATCTGTGAGCAGGATGTAGGACAGCTGGGCGTTTTTCCCAGAGTCCTTATCCACGGCCTCGACCGCTCCCACCAGGCCGCGGGGCGACGCGCCCTCCGGCACCGTGAAGTAGTAGACGTCGGCGCCGAACGCCGGGGCGTTGTCGTTGACGTCCAGCACCAGCACCATCACCGTGGCCGTGGCGGTCCTGTTGGCCAGCCGGGCCTCCCCGGCCGTGGCCAGCACCCGGAACCGGAACGCGGACTCCGTCTCGTAGTCCAGATTGTGGGACAGGTACAACCATCCGGTCTTCGGGTGAACCCGGAACGGCGCGGGAGGGAACCCGGCCTCCGCCTCCAAGGAGTAGGCGAGGCCCTTGTTGGAGTTGGCGTGAGCTCCCCGGCTCCGGTGCGCCCTCACCTGGATGACCCTGGAGTCCTTCCTGTAGCCCTCGCCGATCTCCACCTGGTAGACGAGCGTCTCGAAGGCCAGGCCGTCCTCGGCGGCGGTGCGGTCCACGTTGATGGCGAGGGTCAGCGTGGAGCTCAGGGCAACCTCCCCTTCGTCTTTAGCCACGATCTCCAGGCTGTATCTCTGCTGGCCGTCCGCCTGCAGACTCCGATTCAACGCCAGCGTCCCGAGGCTGCGGTCCACGGAGAACGTGCCGTCTCTGGTGCTCTTCAGGTGGTAGCGCACCCTCCCGTTGGCGCCGCTGTCGCGGTCGTGTGCGTGGGCGATGTAGAGCACGGTGCCCGCCAGCGTGTTCTGGGACACGGTGATGGCATCCCGGAGTTTGGGGAAGACGGGGGCGTTGTCGTTGATGTCGGCGACGGTGACGTTGACCTGCGTGGTGCTGTAGACCGGAGAGGCGTCGCTGAAGGACTGCAGGACCAGCAGGGTGTACGGCTGGGACTCGTGGTCCAGAGGCTTGATGCTGCTGATGAGTCCGGACTTCGGGTGAACGGAGAACAAACCCAGAGGGTCTCCGGACGAGATCCGGTACGACACGGACTCAAAGCCTGTCAAGACAACACAATTATATTATAATAACAACAACAGCAATAATAATTAACATTTATAAGCTGGGAGGAGAAAAGAGAACAAAAACATTTTCAAGAACAGCAAAAATACCATACATACATAATGTAATATTATTAAAATAAACTCGTAAAAGCAATACAGAGCAAAGGTGAAATAGTTCAGTAAAGTAAAATGTTTAATTTTCTCAATTACCTTTAGTGGTTTTTAGTGTTTTACAGGGAGATTTTCATATAAAGATATATATTTACTTATTTAATTTTGCATATATTGTTAACTAGGTGCACAATATGAATAATAATAACCTATATTTTACATGCAGATGGTGGAGAAACATTTTAAGTGCATGGGGACACCCACACCCACACCCACACCCACTCACAGTAATTACAGTGGATCTCGTTAATCTCCTCAACAGTAAATAACAAACTTGGGGAGTTTAAGGCGCCCCTCCCCCGTCAAACAGGCCCAATTCTGTTGTTTCCGCCTTAAATTGAGGTGTTAATCCGTTAATTGATGAGACAACCTTAAATGCCTGTCTGGTCCAGTGGAGTGGTTTAGCAGCTGAAGGGACTAAAGCGGACTAGGAGGATAATCCTGGGGACTCGGAGAGACCGGCTACTGAAGAGAGGAGGCTCTACTTTATGTCACATCAAATATCATGCAGAATACGAGTTATCACCTCTAATCAAACACTCTCTAATGTATAAACCTGACCTTCCCCTTCAAACACATCACATGAACTCTCACACTATTCTGATTTATTATAATAACAATAAATCCTCCGCCCCCCCTCCAGGTGCATATTTATGGCTAACTTTAACCCAGAAGAGAAATGATACGATAAAGTCTTTGACCCTTTCCTCATCTGTGACCTGTGCATGTGGCCGAGGAGGATTAAAGATTAAAACTTCCTCTTCAACTCGCCACTTCAACGTCTGGAAGGAGATTTGAGCAATGACAATAAATCGCTGGATTGTGTTTGTCACGAAGACAAATCCTGCTCCAAGACCACATCCCTGAACCTGCAGCTCTCTAAACCAGTTACCTCCATGGATATACGTTTGTTTAATGAGTTGATTCAAAGTGAGAGGGATCAGAAAGAATAATTACAGTGTAAACATTAACGCACATTTATTAAACCTGCGTTTCTTAATTGATTACAAATCATGTTTTTTTTAATTTTATAAAAAAAGTAAATATTCATGCAGATACGACACTATTTAGTAATTGTCCTTACCAGCAGCAGATTCATCATTTAATGTTTCCCTTTAGTCCGTGTAAATATCAACCTCCAGCAGAAACATGGCCGGAGGTGCTCTCACCTGCTGGGTTCGTGGCCTCCACCGTCCCCACCGCCGTCCCCGGCGGCGCGTCCTCGGGCACCGTGAAGGTGTAGCGTGACCTCTGGAACACAGCTGGAGCCTGGGCGCTGCGTAAAACGCTGATGGTGACCTCTGCAGGCCGGGCCGAGGTCAAACCCTCCCCGTCCTGCGCCGCGATGGAGAGCTTCACACTGGCGGCACCCAGGTGGGTCAGAGTGGAGGTCAGGAGCAGCAACCCTGCAGGGACACGGATACAGTTAAGATTTTATTATATTATATGAACACTCAGGCCTTGCAATCATTCCACTTTGTTTTAGATGCATTTAAATAACCAGAATGGTAATTTTTCTCCTTTCTTTTATTTAACTTGATACAAGTTTCATTAAGACAAATAAATAAAAACGACTTTAATCATTTCATTTGAGAACCGCATCCACGTGCTACTAAATACACTCATTTAAAATGGTCTGCTCATTAGACTTATTTAAAATGTGGTATTCAGTGTTAGATGGAGGCCGAGTGAGAATCTCACCTGACACTCGGCCAGATGGGGATATTCAGCTTTGGGCCTCCTGCTTCACCCCCGCTGAGCGGTGACACTAACAATCGTATCATGGAGACTTACATTAAGTCAGCAGCTGCTGATCCCTGAACGCCACTCACACAAGTTACTTAAAGAGTGAGCCAGTTGGTCTACGTGACAAGTCGCCGAGGCTCCAGAAGTCATAATCAAATACAATTTATATACCCTCGAAAAACACATTTCAGAAACAAAAATGCAAATATATAAAAACTATCCACCTCCAACATCCAAACTCTCCACCAGAAACACAGTTTTGTGTGATCGTATTGATATGATTTTATTATGAGAGGACTGTCAGCTGGTGAAATGTCAACATTTCACAAAAATGTAATTAAGAAAAATATTTTAGGAAAAATATATCAACAAAATCAGATTAAAAAAAAAACCCAAAGTAATGTCCAGGCAGGCGATTTGTTTTTTCTTTCATGCAATGTTGAGTTTTCCCAACATTCCACCTTCTTCTAGAAACCAATGCAGCCACTCGAGGCGCCGTGCTTCCCACCCGTCTGCTTCCCACCTGTCTGCTTCCCAGCTGTCTGCTTCCTACCTGTCTGCTTGTCCAGAGCGAACAGTCCGGCCGTGTCCCCGGGCACGATGTGGTAGGTGACCTGTCCGAAGCTGCCGGCGTCCCGGTCGCTGGCGACGACGCTGAGGATCTCGGTGCCGGGCTGCGCGTGGCTGCTGATGCTCGTGGCGTACTGGTCGGGGTTAAACACCGGAGCGTTGTCGTTCAGGTCCTCCACCTCGATGTGCACGTAGGTTTGAGCGCTCAGACCTCCCTGACAATCGGGGAAAGGTGTGGAAAGGAGAGAATGTAATCCAAGGTAAAACAACAGCACGTCAAAGCAAATGACGGCGACTCACCGGATCCTCGGCTCTGATCAGGATGTCGTGGACCGTCGGGCCCGAGTCTCGGTCGATGTCCTGAGAGACGCAGAGCTCTCCGGTCTGAGGCTGGATCCTGAAGAGAGGGTGTTCGTCCTGCACGTCGAAGCCGTCGGAGAGAGAGTAGAGCAGGGTGCCGAACTCGGGGCCGTCGGCATCCGTGGCAACGACCTGAAACCAAGAAACGCACAGTTACAATGACCTAAAACCAAGAAACGTACAGTTACAACGACCTAAAACCAAGAAACGCACAGTTACAACGACCTAAAACCAGGAAACGTACAGTTACAACGACCTAAAACCAAGAAACGTACAGTTACAACAACCTAAAACCAGGAAACGTACAGTTACAACCTAAAACCAAGAAACGTACAGTTACAACGACCTAAAACCAAGAAACGTACAGTTACAGCGACCTAAAACCAGGAAACGTACAGTTACAACGACCTAAAACCAAGAAACGTACAGCTTCAACGACCTAAAACCAAGAAACGTACAGTTACAATGACCTAAAACCAAGAAACGTACAGTTACAATGACCTAAAACCAAGAAACGTACAGCTTCAACGACCTAAAACCAAGAAACGTACAGTTACAATGACCTAAAACCAAGAAAGAGTACAGTTACAACGACCTAAAAACAAGAAACGCACAGTTACAACGACCTAAAACCAGGAAACGTACAGTTACAATGACCTAAAACCAAGAAACGTACAGTTTCAATAACCTAAAACCAAGAAACGTACAGTTACAACGACCTAAAACCAAGAAACGTACAGTTACAACGACCTAAAACCAGGAAACGTACAGTTACAACCTAAAACCAAGAAACGTACAGTTACAACGACCTAAAACCAAGAAACGTACAGTTACAACGACCTAAAACCAAGAAACGTACAGTTACAACGACCTAAAACCAAGAAACGTTCAGTTACAACGACCTAAAACCAAGAAACGTACAGTTACAACCTAAAACCAAGAAACGTACAGTTACAACGACCTAAAACCAAAAAACGTACAGTTACAACGACCTAAAACCAAGAAACGTACAGTTACAACGACCTAAAACCAACCAAGAAATGTACAGTTACAACGACCTAAAACCAAGAAACGTACAGTTACAACGACCTAAAACCAAGAAACGTACAGTTACAACGACCTAAAACCAAGAAACGTACAGTTACAACGACCTAAAACCAAAAAACGTACAGTTACAACGACCTAAAACCAAGAAACGTACAGTTACAACGACCTAAAACCAAGAAACGTACAGTTACGCACAAACAACGGACACAGACACATCAGAGCTGCAGTACAGACATCTTCCACCGCATTTGACCATGAATCCATGTTTTCACTCGTCTACCCCGATAGCGAGCCAAACAGCTTTTTATTTTATTTATGATTATCCCGATGATGGAAATTCATCACGATCAAGTTACTAGACGTGTCCCAATTCAGTGGCTGCATCCTTTGGTGGACAGGGGGACGGAAACGAGACAGTTTCCTGCGCTCTCTCGTCGCCTAGCAACCAGCTGCGGTTGACAAGAAGCAGAATAAAGGAGGTGACTAAGATTACAGGATTCAAATGGAGCCAGAGATCATAGTTAATTCTCTTAATTTCAGATTATAATGGAGGATATGCTTCGTCTGTGCATGATGTATTTCAGATGAGAGATTCTATCCTCCCATTCCTTGTGAAGACCGTGATTATTTCTGTGATAATATTCTTAACTCAAGATCCACTTTCGAGCTGTGTTAGTGGGTCATGCTATGTAGAGTCGAGGTGAAGTCTGAACAGGTGAGTCTTGAGCCTTTTCGGAAGATGGCAAATGACTCTGCTGTCCTGACATTGGTCGGGAGTTCGTTCCACCACTGAGGCGCCAGAACAGAGAAGAGTCTGGACTTTGCTGAGCGACATTTGTTTGATTTCAGCTATGGTGGTACCAGCCGGCCAGCTGAAGTAGAGGAGCGGAGTGCTCGCTTCGGGGCATGAGGTTTGACCAGTGTTTGAAGGTAGGCAGGTGCCGTTCCATTGATGGCCCTGAAGGCCAGTGTCATCGTCTTGAATTGGATGCGTGCTGCAACAGGGAGCCAGTGGAGGTCACGGAGGAGGGGGGTCACGTGGGAGAATTTGGGTAGATTGAAGATAAGGCGTGCTGCAGCGTTCTGGATACGCTGCAATGGTTTAATCGCATAGGCCGGGAGTCCGGCCAGGAGAGAGTTGCGGTAGTCAAGGCGGGAGATGACCAGTGCTTGGACCAAGAGCTGCGTTGCATCCTTTGTGAGGAAGGTCCGAATCCTGCGGATATTGTAGAGGGCAAATCTGCAGGATCGGGCCACAGCAGTGATGTTGGGGGTGCAGGATAGTTGGTCATCGAGGATTACACCCAGGTTCCTCGCAGTTGAGGAAGGAAATACTGTGATGCCCTCAACAGTGACCGACAGGTCCATGCGAGGGCAGTCTTTCCCTGGGATGAATAGGAGTTCGGTTTTATTCAGGTTAAGCTTGAGGTGATGTGCAGTTGTCCAGACAGAGATGTCAGCCAGACAGTCCGAGATGCGAGTTGCAATGTGAGCGTCAGAGGACGGGGGAAAAGAGAGGAACAGCTGGGTGTCATCAGCGTAGCAATGGTAGGAGAATCCATGCGATGTGATAACAGAACCTAGTGATCTGGTGTATAGTGAGAACAGAAGCGGTCCTAATACTGAGCCTTGAGGGACACCCGTGTCCAGAGAGCAGGGTTTGGACATAGAGCCATTCCATGTGACCTGAAAGGTGCGGTTTGTCAGGTATGATGTAAACCAGGTGAGAGCAGAGTCGGTTATGCCAAGTTCAGCCAGAGTGGAGAGGAGAATTTGGTGGTTGACTATGCAGTTTGTAGTTTTCCACGAACATCGTTAAACTGGAAGAGACGTGTTCAGTCGCCACGGCGTGAAATATCGGTTATAAACGGCATCATGTAGGGCTGAACCGTGATACTCGTCTTGTTCTGCCAGAGAAGGTCAAACATAATAAAAGCATAAACACAAAAAAATCCCCCACAATCAAAAGGGCGAAGGGCGTCGGTGGAAAACAAGAGGATGAGATCCTTTCATGTCTCACCGCGCCCGAGACTCTCCGGCCATAAAGATGATGTCGTCGCGGCGTTTATGAACTCCGATCACAGGAGCTTTTCCCGACGTGGGTCAAGGTCTGATCTGAACATGAACCGTCTTTACAACCAATGTTGTTTAAAGGTTGGAATGTTCCAGAGGAGGTGGAAATCCAGACGTTCTCTGGTTTTAACTCCTCAGATGTGAGGATGTGCAGCTTTGCCCTCGTTCACATCGTTGGAAATGAATCACGTGTCACTTTGTTTAAAGAATTAAAGAAAATCAACCTCCTCATTATGAAAGCAGCCCCAGTGGCTTTAATTTTCACCTTCACTTCTCTGCTTTATGTCCATTGAAATACACTCAATTATCACTCACCTGCACCCAGAATGCACCTGTGAAAACACCTGTAACCAGGTACGTCACTTAGAAAGCAGTCAAACACAGTAACTATGTTCAGGACATCTCCAGGTGAATTCATTGTGTCTGATACTGTTATGAGTGTGTGTTTAATCATTACATTGGAGTTCATAGTTTAGATTTATAGCATGCTACAAATGAAGACATCAGACTCCAGATAAAAGTGTTTTATGCTCCGTTTGAACTCGGCATGTGGAATGATTATATAGATTTGGGGTTAAAGTTGTGAGTTTTGAATGAAGCGTCTTTAGCGAGAGAGACTTTGTATTTCCTTTATACGTTTTTGTTTTTTTAGTTTCAACAAAAAGGGCTCTATGTTTAAAAAAAAAAAAGTGTTTCCCCGTTTTATTTTTAATCAAATTAAATGCCAACGATCACGACAACACATCACTTCATAAGGCTTCTTTTGTAACGCTTCAGCTTGTGCCAGGCGGCAGGAGTTTGGTACCAGGCATCACATCTGCCATTAAAGTCACAGTGCTGAACCGTGTGTGTGTGTGTGTGTGTGTGTGTGTGTTTGTGTCGGAGGAGGAGGAACACTAATATCTTTGTGTTTACAGACTGAAGCCACTTTTGTCTTATGAGACGTAAGATGTTGGATGATGATCACACTGGATCGCTTAAACGGCCCTCGTTTGCAAATCTTCATCTTTCTGTCAAACCAAACCAGCTGCTTTATGAATGTAATGTAACGTAATGTAATGTAACTTAACATAATGTAACATAATATAACAATGTAATGTAATGTAATGTAACGTAATGTAACGTCATGTAACATAACGTTATGTAACATAATGTAATGTAACATAATGTAATGTAATGTAACGTAACGTAACATAACATAATGTAACATAATGTAATGTAACGTAACTTAATGTAACGTAACATAATGTAACGTAACATAATGTAATGTAACGTAACATAATCTAATGTAATGAAACGTAATGTAACGTCATGTAACATAATGTAATGTAACGTAACGTAATGTAACTTAACATAATGTAACATAATATAACATAATGTAATGTAACGTAACATAACATAACGTAATGTAACGTAACATAACGTAATGTAACATAATGTAACGTAATGTAACATAACATAATGTAATGTAACGTAACTTAATGTAACATAACTTAATGTAACGTAACTTAATGTAACGTAACTTAATGTAACGTAATGTAACATAATGTAATGTAACATAATGTAACATAATGTAACGTAATGTAACGTAACATAACGTAATGTAACGTAACATAACGTAATGTAACATAATGTAATGTAACATAATGTAACGTAACATAATGTAATGTAACATAATGTAATGTAACGTAACTTAATGTAACGTAACTTAATGTAACATAATGTAATGTAACGTAATGTTACAGGAGGAGAAAAAGGATTTTGTTGCACTTTAAGTGGCATATATTCATACATACTTGTAAGAAGCAGCTCCCGACATCGGCGTGCTCCGGTATGGTCACGTTGTACAGCTGCTGCAGGAACACCGGCTCGTTGTCGTTGACGTCCTCCACCAGCACGGTGACCGTTGCCGTGGACGACAGGGGCGGCTCCCCTTTGTCCGCCGCCACCACCAGGAACCAGAGCTGCATCTGGGTCTCTCTGTCCAGGGCGGCGGTCGTGGTGACCAGGCCGGACTCCGGGTCCACGCTGAGCAGGCCGCCCCCATTGGACTCCAGGATGGAGTACCTGACCTCTGAGTTGACGCCCTCGTCTTCGTCTCGGGCGCTCACCTGGATGAGGGAACTCCCCTGAGGGGCATCCTCGGAGATGCTGATTATGTACGCCTCCTTCTCGAAGACCGGGCGGCAATCATTGGTGTCGGCCACCCTGAGGAGGAGGACAGTCTCGCTGCTCAGAGGCGGGCTCCCAAAATCCGACGCCCGCACCTTCAGCTCGTACAGATCCTTCTCCTCCCGGTCCAGCTCCGCGTCGACACACAGGGCGTACAGGAAGTCATCCGTCTGCTTCAGGGTGAACTTCCCGTCCTCCTCCTCCAGCGTGACAGCAAGCCTCTCCTCTCTGAAGTCCGGGTCGGACACTGAGATCCGGGCAACGTAGTCCCCGACGGCGGCGTCCTCCGACACCACGGCGTCCCCCGTCTCGCTGAGGAACAGCACGCTGATGGCGGGGCTGTTGTCGTTGACGTTCAGCACCTTCACGCCCACAAACGTGCTGCTGTGTTCGGGCTGAGCACCGTCGTCCCGGGCACTGATGATCAGCTCGTGGAAGGCCTGGGTCTCGTAGTCCAGCGGCTTGTTGAGGTAGATCACCCCGCTGGTCTGGTTGATGGAGAAAACCTCATTGGGGTCACTCTGCCGCCGGTTGATCTCATAGGTGACCCGGCCGTTGGCACCCAGGTCCAGGTCGGCGGCGTGCACCTGACACACGGCGGACATCGGCGGGGCGTCCTCGGGCAGCGAGGAGTGATACTCGGTCTGGTCGAACACGGGCGGGTTGTCGTTCTCATCCAGGACCTGGACCTTCACCCGGAGGGTCCCCGTCCGGGCCGGGACGCCACCGTCGAAGGCCTCGATGGCGAGGGAGTAGGAGTCCAGAGTTTCTCTGTCCAGTCTGTTGGTGAGGATCAGACCCAGGCTCGGGTGGGCCTCGGATCCACTTCGATACTCCAGGTGGAACAGCTCGCCCATCTCGCTGTCCGTGATCCGGTATCCCTGGGTACCAAACTCGCCCACATCCTCATCCTTAGCACCCTCCAGCTGGAACCGGGTCCCAGGGGGGCTCAGCTCCGATATCTCCAGGTGGACCTCCTCGGAAGGAAACACTGGCGAGTGGTCGTTCACGTCTTGCACCTCCAGTCTCACCTTGATCACCTCGCCCGTCAGCGTGGCCGCCACGAACTCGTACCGGTCTCGGCTCTCCCGGTCCAGGATCACGGCCGTGGAGATGATCCCCGTGTCCGCGTCGATTTCCAGGTCCCTGAACACGTACGAGTCCCTGCTCTCCGAGATGAAGAACCCGGTGCTCGGCCTGCTCAGCCCGGCGCCCAGATCCCCGACTATGGTTCTGGCGGGCAGACCCTCTTTGACGGAGAGCGTCAGGTTGAACACCTGTCCGAGCGCGTGCGCGTGAAGCAGCGACAGCACGAGCGCCCCAAAGAGCGACGCGGTGTTTCTGCGACACATGGCGTTTCAACTGTCCCGTGTTAGTGTGTGTGTGCGTGTGTGTCGAAGTTCTAACTCACATTATTCCCGTTTCAAATCACACGCACCTCAATCGCATTCCGACGCACTTCTCCAAACAAAAACACGTGAACGCGCCGTGCGTATTCGAGCGCGGGAAGACAAGCCAGCAGTCATTCTCCATCCCGGTATTCCAGCAGGTTATTCTGGTGGTTTTCATCCACACGTCCCTTATTCCCGTGTGCGTAAATCCCCCGGGGCCGCGTCGTGGCGCGTCGTGGCGCCGAGTGTCCGCAGAGCACCGGCTGTGCGCGCTGACACGCCTCCCGGGGCGGCGCGTCCCACACGCTGATCGGCCCCCATCTGTGGCCCTGATTGCTTAAAGATTTAAATTAGGCCGAGAGATTATGCCTCCAGTGCCGCGTGCAGAAAGGTTTGACCTGTTGGGAGGTCACAAGGTGCTGCGGGGAAGTGGAGGGACCCGGATGGAGCAGCCCGCCACGCTGTTGGCGAAGGAGTTGGAATAAACTCAAACAAATAAACTGTTTGATGAGTTTGATTATGGAAAAAGACCATGACGTATTAGGGTGCTGCCCTCTAGTGGTGAAACATTTACATTTACATTTAGGTCATTTAGCAGACGCTTTTGTCCAAAGCGACTTACAATAAGTACATTTGTCAAAAGAAGGAAACAAAGAAACCACAACGTATCATAAAAATAGAACAAGTGTTAGGTGCTCGTCTGAGTAAAGTAGTAGTAAAACCGACAGCTAGTAGTGGGAGAAGTGACAGGCAAGCTCAAAAAGACACAAAACAAGAGACAGGATTGTTAAAAAGCAGTCATTGTAGATCCTAATCATATAAGAGACAAAACATTAAAATAAGATGAATGTATAAGAAATATGTGATAAAGAATATAGACATGGTTTTCTTTATGTAAAGCATTCTAAATAAAATGTAAACAAATAAAATACATGAATAAAGAGAATTTCTATCCATTGAGATTGATAGATTTATGTATGTTGTTGATATGTATATGATTGATGATCTATCACTAGATACTTTGAAAATGTGCATTTCTATATTTTCAAATACAAAAATTACAAATATGAATGTATGTTAATCCCAAAACACCAAATTTAAAAAAGTTAAATTCTATAATATTATTTTGTTTAAAGGGTTCCTTAATCATTAATCAACATTTAATAATTATTTTATATAATTATAATATATATATAACACCCTGATAATGAGGGTGCAGCCCTCCCTGGTCCTGCAGCCCACCCTCCGTGTTTGGGAGCACTGTAACCAGGCAACAGCGGTAACCTTAGACGCACACCTGCGTAAACAGGCAGCATAGCGACGAGTCTCCCTTTGTTTGTTTGCTCAGCGACTCCACAAACTCCACCGCAGAGCTTCACACAGGTTTTCTCACAGATTCTGGTGGAACAAGAGGGACGATGCCGTCTCACGTCATGCTGTCCTACCAGTGGGACGACCAGGCGCTGGTGAAAACCATATACAGCCGCCTCAGGGACGCCGGCATGCCAGTGTGGATGGACATCGAAGGAGGGGTGACGGGCAACATCAACGACTCGTGAGTACCAGAGGAATCATCATGAAATTAAAGGTTCCTCTTGAAGCACAGAGCTGTGTGTTTCCAGGATGGCGGCCGGCGTGGAGGAGGCGGTGGTCATCTGCCCGTTCATGACTCCAGCCTACCAGGCGTCCCGCAGCTGTAAGAAAGAGCTCAACTACGCCGACACCAGGGAGGTGGCCATCGTCCCGGTCATGCTGGCCAACAACTGGGAGGCCAGCGAGTGGCTGGGCCTGATCACCGCAGGCCTGCTGTGGGTGGACTTCAGGTGAGAAGGTCCGTTAGAGATGGGATGACGCGGCTACACTGATCTTACATGAAAAGGTTTTCTCTTCAGAAATGCCCAGAAGGACGAGGAGCACTTTGAGATGTGTCTCCGGTCTCTGGAGGAGGAGATCATGCTCAACGCTGGACACCTGCTGGCAGATGAAGAACCTCCAACGGAGGTGGTGGATCAGCCCGAAGCATCAACACCCCGCCTGAAGAAGAAACCGGGCCGAGCGTTTCGCCACGCGCTGTCAAAGCTCTACATCTACGACTCGGGTAGATATAAAACAACTCCACCGACCAGCCACGCTGCAGTTTACATCCATGCCAGCCCAAAATGTCATTTCATAATGTATCCAATAACGTGGGTTAACTGGTCCATTAAATATGTTGCTTCCATTTCCTAACTGTGTGACTAGATGCGACTTGGGGTCTGATGAAAGTCTATTTCTTGTACTCGGGTGAAACATTTCAATCTGAATAAGCAACCCGAGTCTTGCTCATTGAAATTAAACTGCACGGACTTCTATTAAAACTCACGATTCCTTCTCCTGTGCCTCGAGACCTTTTCACCGACGAGCAGATCGACACCAGAAACACGGTGGAACTCAGCGAGGCACCCGGAGATCGCCGTTACTGGGTGGAGGTCAAGGGCGACGGCTGTAAGTACTACAGGAACGCCGTCACCAACCGATACCTGGGTCAGTACAACTAACCTGAAGAAAACAAACTGCAAGTCTGTTAAAAAAGGCTTTATTAAACGGAGCAAAAAGAAACTTCACATTGCAAAACAGAAAAAAAGGGCACCGTTTTGTTTCTTTAATCCAAACAGCATTTTAACGCACCGTACTGTCCGTCTGCAGGGTTTGACCCCGACAGGAACCAGATCCACTCTGAGGCCGGGCCGTGGGAGTCTGAAGAATGGCTGATGTTGGTGGATCAGACGGACCAGAGCCACCAGAGAGCCGTCGTGGTCAGGAACAAACGCTCGGGGAGGTTCCTTGCCGTCCAGAACGGACACTTTATCGGACTAACGTCGTACAACCAAGACTGCAGGTGGTTTTTAGAATAAAACGGGACAATGTGGTCGCTTTTATAAGCTATGAAGAAAAAAGGCTGTAGCAAGCATAACTTGATGTATCTACAACAGGAGGTTTGGTAGAAATCAAAAATAAAAACATTGTTACTGTGACAAGGAACAAAAAAAAAAGGCGATTAGAATCTTTTTCTCTTGAGGATTTCTGGTTTCCAGTTGACGGGGTGGCTTTCTTCCGTCTGCAGGAGGGAAAACACAGTCGTCAAACTCATCTGCTGATTGAACACTACGACCTAAAGTTTTAAATATAATGTTCCAACTTACAGCGGTGTCGTCCTCTTTGTACACTTTGATGGTCTTGTCGGCCTCGGCGGTGATCAGCCTGCTCTCGGAGTTGTCGAACATGCAGGCGAAGATGCCCGACTCGCTGTCCAGAGACCCGGGCTGCACGGCGGCGTGGATCCGCTGGAAGTTGTAGCCCGTCCTCCAGTCCCACATGTGGATGGTGCCGTTGTCGGCTACAGAAAGAAGCACCATGTAGTCAAACTAACATTCTGAGACGCTGTCAGCACCGAGTTCACGCAAAACGATGATCTATAAATACGATTATGAAGTGAAACACGGAGATAGTTGTGAATACCTCCAGACACCAACACGCCATCAGAGTTCACAGCCAGAGTGTTGATGATGGCGTTGTGGCCCGACAGGTTCTGGATGAAGTTGCCATCTGGGAACATCCACTGCTTGAGGTTATCAGCAGAACCAGAGGCAAAGGTGTATCTGTGAAAAGACAAAGGTACGTTACTGTAAACCTTTGTTTGGTTTGGAATGGCAGAACCCAGAGGCTCAAACATGTTACTGTTCCCTTAAAAGGGGTTTCAACTTTTTTACTTGCAGCTAGTTGGGGAAGTTTTCACAGTTCTAGACAGTTTTCGAGTCGCTTGGTGGGTTTAGAAGAATCCACTACAACTAATGAAGCGACGTGGGTCCGAGGTGTGCGACTTACTGTCTGGGGTGCAGCGCCAGCGTTCGGACAGACTTCTTGTGGTTCGTCAGCGTTGCTCTGGTTTTTCCGGCGATCAAATCCCACAGTCTGATGGTTGAATCGTGGCTGCCTGCAACAAGTTCATCAGCCGTCAGGAATGAATGATTTTCAATCCAGCCTGAATACAGACGCTCCGCTTTCTATGATGGTGTGGATGTGTTGTAGTGACCAGCATGCGCCACCAGAGGTCGTCTCTATTGTAACAGGTCTTTTTAATGAAAGCCTATAGTTTAATGTCAGTTGCTGTGAATGTTACTTTTGAGCGGGGAAAAAAACGAATTGATGCGACGTACAAGAGACAGCTTCCTTTCACTCCGGCGCTCCACTGACTGAGTTTATCGCTGTCTTGCTCTCAACCTCAAATGGTCAATACGTAGACATAAAATTAAACTTCAGACCGCCTTGCGTAGCAGAAAACATATTTACCGGTGATGATCTGTGGCTCTGCAGCCTGACATCTCACCGTGGCCACAGTGTTGGTGTGGCCGGTGAGTGTGTGCACGTTAGCTTTTGTCCTGATGTCCCACACCTGCACGGACAGAAGAAGAAATCCAATTAGTTCAAAGAACTAATTATGCAGAGGCAATAATAATCTCTAAACAACTTTCTTTTTTTTTTTTTTCGTGGGAAAGATTAACGATATCTGAACGTGAATGCACACCACAGAAAACTACAATGAACTACGATGAGTACGTTGTTCATTCTCTAACTGTTGTTCCGATATTCAATACGTCCTGTAAGGTATGACATGACAGACACATTTGATTCATTGTAACAGAGCAAATTAATCATGAAACACAAACTGAACATCGCAACGTTAAATGTTTTACGTCACTTCAGAATTAGACCGCTTAACATAAACACGTCAACAATCATTGTCAGATTTTATATATATATATATATATATATATATATATACCAAAATTCTATATCCACGAAATAAACATGCAATAATGCGAGTGAGACTATCTGTATTCTTCTTAAAAGGTGAAAAAATAAACAACAGAATTACTTATTAAAACGTATTTATTCTATAAAAAATGTGTATAGTACATACGCTCTAGAGGAAAGTTCCTCTAAAGTTTTAAATGTAAAAGTGGAAGAATAAAGGTACGAGGGCACACGGAGTAGAGCTTACCCTCGCTGTGGCGTCTCTGCTGCACGTCACCAGCACGTCGATGGTTGGATGGAGGTCGATGTCATACACGGCGCTCAGGTGTCCGTGGTAGTGTCTGATGACCTAATGCACAGATCCATGATGTCATGACAATAACAACACAAATGTCTTTTTATGGCTCCTCCAGCACATTAACCTTCCTGCTCATTACAAAAGGCAAATACCTTGTTGTACTCCAGATCCCAACACTTGACCTGCTTGTCTTCTCCACAGGAGAACAGGTATGGGCTACGATTGCTGACCGCCACGCCGCGCACTGTGCTGATGTGTCCGGTTAAGGAGAGCTTCAGCTTCCCACTGGCCAGGTCCCAGATCTGTCAGGACAAACACCATGAGCTCAAAGACTTCTAGACGTCACGTAGCCAGAGAAGAAATGTCTTACATGTAGCTGTTAACATCAATACAGAGATGATCTGGTCAGTCTTGGACAATGTGTTTAAGTGAACTTAGTTGTCGTCATGTGACCAAACTGAGATGTGTTCATGAAACTGGGGCAAATTAAATTCTTGATTAAGACCATGCGATGTAGTTTAAAGAGCTGCCGTTCCCACGGTTAAAAAAAAACAAAAATACGTCTAGACAATTAGAGAATGAACCTTGCCGATAACATTTGTTGTTGTTTTGGACATTTTATACACAAAATAATTAAGCAAACCGTTTAAATGACTATAATTTCCAGTTTTGCTCACCTTTATGGTTCGATCAGCAGACCCCGTGACAAACCACTGATTCCCCGGCTCCACGGCGATGGATCTCACCCAGCCCAGGTGACCACTGATGACCTATCAGATGAAACGTACTACCGTTAAAAACAACACAGAGGGATCATCCGAGAGGCAGGACTCGCTTTGGCCTCAAATGGTTTTCTAGTTACCCGAAACAGCTTCCAGGGTGGATGCCACTTGGGTTTGGGCATGGTTGGTGCTTTCCTCGCCAGCGTAGAGTTTCTGGTGCCACCTCCTTCCAAGAGCGACTAAAAAGGAAATTAATTATGAGCTTTGGACTTCTCTCCGGGTGTTACAGCAAGTGTCAATGAGATACCACATCAAGTGAAAACATACTGCAACCTACCACAGCCGTCGACGGAGGGTGAGATCGCTCTGCTCCTCCTGCATGTCGATGGATGTCTCCGACACTGGCGGCAGTACGGCTCACGTCCTGCCTAAAATGCAACAACGCGGCGAATATTGTGTTAAATATACTTCACCTCCAGTGTTTACACCAAATTAAACCAATACACGTTACATTCTGTGGAGGGAAGCAGGCTTGCCTGGCTTGTGATGGCGGCAGAGCCAGCGCCAAGGAGTGGACTCCTCCATCACTTGGATTCCTGTGCATCTTTGTGTCAGCAGTCAAGGTCACTCCTATTAAAATACAAAACATACTGGCATAAAACACGAGGATAATGGAGATGCAGTTTATTGGGTGGGCTCAGCTAATGTACACGTATGTTTGGTTAATCGCCGTACTCACCGGGTCCAGAGGGATAAGCGTGTGTCCCGGTGATCAGGTATTCTGGGTCGTCCGCTGAAACACATCAACAACAATAAGGACTCCTAATAAATGAGAAATGTTTCTAAACACTGGTCCGATGGTGTGCGGTTCATCCTCACTGGGCTGTGCGTAGCTCTGGTGGCCGAGCATGCTGCCAGGAAGCACTCGGCCTTTCTCCTCCTTCAGCACAGGCATGTGTGACACTGCACTGTAATCGGCCTTCAGCTTCACACTCATCTTCATCTTGTGGCTGCAAATACAGGAGATCCAAAAATGATGCACAACTTCAGCATCACAATACATATGCTTTAAAGGGTTATTTAAGTGAATAATACGGATACAGTTATCTATATTGGTATAGCAACAACCTTTAATATCACATTACTGATAAATATTATAATAAATGCGTCCGTTTTGTTTCAACCAGTGAATAAAATAGAAAACAAATCCGAAAATATCCATCAATATTACCACACAGCATCACACTATACAAACTCAACATTACTTGGTCTTAAATGACACGTAAACAAACATTATAGAAGCAGGGAAGGGAATTGTTTAAGGTCTGTTACACTCCTTTTTAAAATATTACACATCCCACATACAAATAATATTGTCAAGACTAAATTGGTGACGTATATCATTGTAATTGCGCAATTTAATTCGTTTTTTTTTGCATTACTGACCTCATAGTCTATTTCACAGCGTAAACCAACGTTGAACTTACATAGCATTACTACTGGAGATAATTTACATGAACGAGTCACTTGGAAATGAAGCTATGAAACACGTAAATTACCTTTCGTCGTCCAGCGCGACGGACTTGGCGTGGTCGGATACGAACATATCATGGGTCCGTTTGAGGGATCTGAAGACCAGCGTGTGGACCGAGTGCTTCTGGACGTCCTGCAAAAGGAAATACTCACGTTTAATACAGCAGGACAGACCAGCAACCTTTCTCTATCCTTGAATACAAGTCACACGGGCAAGGCATCGTGTCTTAAACGTAGCGCCATCCAGCAATTAGCCGGGCCCGATTACTTCTAAGCGGGACAAAATAAAACGGCCAGGAAGAGACGTCAGGGCTCGGCTTACCTCCGCCATTGTTGCGACGTGAACACGGAAACAACACCACAGCCGAACAAACTACTTTTCTTCAACGGTTATACTTCTGGTCGCACTCAGAAACGGATCACAATCCTGAAAACATGACCAGACCTCCACAAAGCCGGTGACCGCGCCTGCCCCGGAAGTAAACAATACCATTACAGCTAGAAGGGCGTCATCGCCCCCTAGCCGCCGGAGGGTGTATTGCAGAACAATTCTGCAAAACAACAGAAAACAAATAAATACCCCCCCACCCTCTTTTTTTGCACAAGAAAATGTAATGACATTATTAAATAAAATAAAATTTGAATTTTCACACACTTATAATACCAATTAATCCAGGCTTGGCAGTGGTACAGTGAGTGTAACTTAACGTAGCAGTGAGCACAGGCCAAAGTTTGGTTTTCAAACACGTGTGCCAAGCCTTGTTTGTCTAAAAGAGTACACTGATTAATGGTTATCCAATCTTTCAATTGGGGGGGGCATATTGGCCTTTTTGCACAATTATCCCCTATATTAGGCCATACAAAGGCATTTGTTATTTGGCACAACAATCTACCACCAACAAGATGGAATTTGAACTCCACATGTCATTATTTATTAATGTGAGTGGGATGATGCATGGGAACAAGTTCTACTTGTACACAACGTGTAGATAAGCGTAGTAGATAAACTACCCAAATGTGGATTAAAATACACCGGGACTGTGATGTCCTCATAAGAACTCAATAACTCGGTCACCAGGTGGTTTTTGGTGTCCTGCTGTGATACTCAAAATGATATTTACTATGATCCCTGCAATTATTTAATGTGTATAACCAGGCTGAGCTAAGAGTGACCTCGATGTTATAGTGAGGACAATATTAATGCATCCTCAATGCATGGGGGATTTGTTGTCAGTGCTTAAAGAATGAATATGCTTAAGGCGGAGCAGCATAAGTTTAGTCTTTCTTTCAGGAAGAGGGTTTAATGCAGAGTCTCTGCAGAGCACTTCGGTTTAAATTCAATTACATACTTCTACTTTAAATGTATACTGGAATGTCCATGAGGAGCACTTTGATGATCACTGCCTTGATCAATATATTTAAGTTATTAATTTTATGGAGATGTCGGGACCTCTACTTCCCCAACAGACAAAAGGCTACAGATGGAGAGTTTTAGTTTCCGCCATGCTTCGTGTCCTCTGTGTAGCCAGATCACCCATTCATTAATAAGCAGTTATTGTTGATATAAAGCATATTTTCTCATACGTGTGAGTGTGTATGTGTGTGTTATCTATAAAAATATGAGCTGAGAGAGTCAGTGAAGTGTCTCATGTTCTCTGAATCTCAGGTAAAAACTGATATTTAATATTATATACTATGTTATTGACACTGTGTCTCAGTGGTGTGATGATTGAGTATACACAGCATTCATGCAAATGAAATGGATGCATTCTTTAGGTGTCAGATGGTATTTATTTCAGGGCTGTTGTATTGTTCATACAGGTGAACATCTCTGGTAACTCTGCACTCTGACAACACAATGAAACAGCTTGTAGATTCATATTGTATTTCAGTGTTCCTGGTCTTTTTTGTGTGTGTTTTTTTAGCAGGTGCTTTTGTATCACCTCGACATTGTTTTACAAAACAGCTGCTCGCCATATTGACCCGCTGGGTCAGATCAACAAAGCATGCAAAACAAAATGTTATTTGATTTAAAGGCGTTTTTGGCGTTGAATCCCTTCAACTGCTGCCGGGACAGATCACATGTTAGTCTACTTTTTTTAAACGCCAAGTCCGGCAAAGTCTTTCACGCCAGCCTGCTGTCCAGTGTTTGCTGTGATGCGATTGAGGGGAATGATCTTCATGGTGGTCTCCTTCAGAGAGTACCAGCGGTTGTGCCATGTGACCCAAATAATGCCATTATCGAAGCCGGATTCACCCGCGTCCTTCTCTGTGTACCGGCCACCTGCATGACGGAGACAACACAGTTAGAGTGGAGAAGGATTCTTTCAAATTTGACCCATTGGATAATTTACTTTCTGTTTGGGGGTCAGTTGTTAATAATAATAATAAAAAAACAATAACAAATAATAAAATAACAAAACAATAATAATAAATGATAATAAACAATAAAACAAGAATAAATATTTAAATAATAAATAATAATACAATACTACTACTACTAATATTAATAATGATAATAATAATAACAATAACAACAATAATTATAACAATAATAATACATAAAAATATTTTAATAAATAATAATAAAAACAGCAATAATATTATTATTAATAATAATAATAATAATAATAATAATAATAATAATAATAATAATAACAATAACAGGATCATTCCAGGTAACGGGTGCTGGTCTTGGCCACGTGGTCTCACCCTGGTAGTATTTGCCGTTCAGGTGCGCAGCGTGGCACCGGTTCATCCACCAGCCGGAGCCGTCCTGCCGAGCACAGTTGCCGTCGTACTTGTCGTTGTCGCGGTCTAAGGTGCTGAACTGCATGCCGTTGTGAGACGTGTAGAACTTGTCGCTGGGATCGTCGCCAAAGTCGAAGCCATTGAACGCATCACCGGCGTCGCCGCCGTAGTAGTAGCCGTACGTCAGCCGGTACTGGTCGGCCTCCGGTCCGACCCTGAACATGTTGTAGTCCGCGTGCCTGCAGAGGGAGGGTTACATTTCTGCTGAGTCATCCTTTTTCTCATCCTCATCACCGGGTCATGTTTGCCTTGTCAGCGAGTTCTTTTGCTCTAGTCTTACATAACCGTGTTATTGTGTGCGTGTGCGTGCGCGTACTTTGTGTTCCCCTCCCAGTCAACCAGCTCCACCCGCAGCACGATGGGCATGGTGGCCGTGGCCGTCAGGTGGTGGATCTTCTCGTTCCCGAGCCAGAACTCCGTGGTGTCGTCCGGAGACAGGTACCCGAAGCCCTCCTTGTACTGGATCCAGTCCTTGCCGAAGTCCACGCTGCCGTCGCGTCTCTGTGGGGGGGGGGGGGGGGGGGGCGACGACACGTGACGTCATACTCATCCATCCATCCAACACAACCCACCCTAACATTGTCATACACTCCCTTATCAGCTGCTTTCAGGATTGGATGCATTCACTTCAAAACTTGGAGAAAATAATCGATATAGGAATCATCAGTCAGGAAAGAGGCAATACAATAATATTAATATTAATATGAATATTAATCAAGTGAGGCCTACCCTCTGTAAGACTGTGAAGCCGCGTCCGAAGCTGTCGATCTCACAGTAGACCAGGAACTGCTGGGGGGCCGTTGCTGGCTTCACATAATACAGGCCGTTGGTTCTGGCACCTTTGTTTGCAATATCCTGGCAGTCTGATGAATAAAAGGAATTATTACTAAATATATGTCACAACCATACCTTAAAGTTATTATAAAAGAAACAATAAGAACAAAGAAATGTCCCTTCAGCAAATTCCATCTAGACGAAATCTGTTGACTTTGCATTGTATAGACTTTAGCCCCTAACTAAATACTGAACAAGGACAACTGTGGTTCAGATGAGGCATGATTGAGAAACCTCTTGTGAAACGGCCTGAGGTCAATGAATGGTGATTTTTGTTGTACCTGTTCCTGTGAGCGGCTGGATCTGAACAGAGTCTTGGCAGGGCTCGCTGCATTTCTGCTGCAGCTGAATGGAGAGTTGTTTCAAGTCTGACATCCTCCTCTCGTTGGACGAAATTAAATTCTGGAGATCGCTGGAAAAGAGGGGAAGTAAATGTAAGAGTTCAACAGCAAGAAGTACAAAACAGAGAAGATAAAATAGATAAGGAAAGAATACGAAGATATGGAAATGACGTAGAAACCAAAAAGGAACAAAAGAGTGTTAATAATAAGTGTTTCTTTTAATGAATATCTGTGTGGAAAGAGGAGTGGGTGGCTGATCTGGGTTCAGTGACTCTGTGGGCGAGTATTTACCTAAATGTGTGGGTGGCAGGGACAAAGTAAAGTATCACATGTAAAAGTACACAGTGTTTTTAATAAAAACTAGATTAAACATTATATTAGACTATTATTAATGATGTCCACTGGGCACATTCATACAATTTTATTCTTATTTTGTCTTTTTGAGTGACATTTTTTCTTGATGAATGTCAGGGGCCCCATGAACGGGCCCAGTAGGACTTCATGTTCATTACACAACAATGCAACATGATTTACAAACTGGCTGTGGTGAAAACAAATCAACCTTTAACTACAGCTGTGAAGTACATGTAAAATAAATGAAATAGGTTGGAACAAACCTAGAAACTAAGTATAGAAATACTCATACTGTAGTACAATACTTGAGTAAAAGTGTAACAGTATAATTCCAGTGCTAATGGTAACCTGTAATATATAGTATATACTTACAATATTTGCTGTTCCTGTGCGACGATGGTCTTTTCAAATCGAACGATATCATCCATCATGCTTGACGCTTTTTTGAACTGTGCGTCTGAAATTTAAAAAAAGTCATTGTCAACATTATACATATATAATACTTCACATATGCTAACGACAGTTTGCAGAGAGGAATTTGGACCTATAGGTAAATAACTGCAACAGAAACAATATTTAGTCACATTGATAAGGAGACTCTGTGTTACTGGATGCGTGAGTGATTTACCTGGCTGGGCGCTCTTCTGAGCGGAAAGAGCAGAATCCTTCATGAAGGTGGTCTTGTCTTCAGACTCTTTGGTCAAATTGGCAATGGTTTCAAGTTCCACTTCCATCGTGTCCAAATCGTTGTCCACCAATGGCATATACCTCAGCATGTAGTCAGCCACTCCACATGTCGTAGGACAGTACTTTCCCTGAAGTACAGAAGCATTCATAGTAGTAGTTATACTACATACAGCATCCACACAGCGTCAAACCTTCAAGATGTTGTAACTACTTACAAAGCCGTCATTTTGGGTGCATGATGCAAGGTTGTCCCCTCTGGTTTGCTACACACACACACACACGGGTCAGTAAAGATTTAGATGTTTGAAAACCTCCGCCAGTGAAAAACATCACAATGCGGTGACTTACTGCCAACGAGACGGAGAAAAGTAACAGAAGTCCTCCCGCTGTTGCTAGAAACGATGTCGCCATGTTGCTTTGGGGCCACCAGTCGTGGTCTTCTTCAGGGAATGACGAGCTGCTCGACTCTGCTGGGATATTTATCCGAACAAGGTCCTTAGGTCAGTGTTTGATAAAGGGCTCACATGCAAACATCCCACTCACTGTGTGTCGACAACACTGTGACTCAAACGTCCAACAAAGGTCATTTCCCAGATTTGACGAAGCTCGGTGATCGACATCTGTAGGAGAACATATGTGGTGAAATCATGACAAAGCATGTTGACAAGGATTACCCTCAAATTCTTGATGGGATGATTGGGCTTGGACAGTCAGTCAAATTGAGTTGATTATTTACAATTTGTGTTTATCATATGATACAAAAAACCCAAAAGACAAATCAGAGTATGAGTCCTTCCTAAAAGACAAAAACGTAATTATAACAACAACATTAACATCAGTGTGTTTGTCAGACGTACCAATAAATGCTGGGTGGACACATCATTTGTGAAACAAGATTTTTTTGAATGAGGTAGGAGATGTCAAAATATCACATAGGACATCTGAACTAAATACGGAGGCCCACTGCTGCCAAAATCCATCCATCCATCCATTTTCTACCGCTTATCCTGTATTCAGGGTCGCGGGGGGGCTGGAGCCAATCCCAGCTGTCATTGGGCGAAGGCAGGGTACACCCTGGACAGGACGCCAGTCTATCGCAGGGCCGACATGTAGAGACAAACCACCATTCAAGTTTGCTGCCAAAATAAATAAACAAAAATTAGGAAAACTTGTAAGTGTAAGTTTAACTTTTAAAACGTTGAATTTTTTTAACTGCCCTCCCACGTACAAAATGTTGGACTTTGACTTCTGTAAGCATCCTGCTTCCAACAGTCAACACTGATTTCTTTTAATCGTGCGATGATCGATCCCTCAAACAAGTAATTATTATTTTATCCACAATGACGAAGGTTTCCTTACCGTAACAAAGTAGTTATTTTAAGGCAGGGGCGTCAGCAGCATTTGATATGTGGGGGGGGGGTTTGAGACTTTTGGCAGATATACAGCCAAAACAAAACAAAAAACCTAACCCCAATTTTCACATCTCATATCGGGAACGGAGGGTCATAGAGACTCGGGAGTGGGTGGCGTCTGACCTAATTCGACCCTTCTGGACACGGCAGTCTTTGAACCGAGTGTCTGCGACTTACCGTTCTGGAGATACAGCCAAAATAAAACAAGGAATGAACCCAAAACCCAACCCTAACCCCATCACCAATCCTAACCCCAACGCCAACAATAACCCCAACGCCAACCCCAACCCCATCGCTAACCCCAAAGCCAACCCCAACCCTAATGCCAACCCCAACCCTAACCCAGCCCCAACCCTTACCCCAACAATAACCCCATCGCCAACCCAACGGTGTCGATGTCTGCGCATGCGTTAAACGGCAGTGTTGAGCTGAGGGCCGTATACCTATTATAAATAATTCTGACTTATAGCTCATAAATTTGATTCATTTTAATTTGTTTCCCCTTTTCCTGGTGGAAATTGGCTTTTATACAAATACACAATTCCAAGTCATATAGAAGGCACAGAATAACCATAGCAACAGTAGCCTACTTGATATAAAGCAAACAAACCAAAAAACCCACCACCACCATAAAGTATATACGTAGTATTCATCATAATAATTGCTAATTGCAAAAAAAATATTATGTGACTCTGGCTTTGACACGTTATGGTCGTTAAGTTAAGAGAAAACCATTCTGACTTCTACACTTTAACATGCAGTTGTTTTGGAAACTCGGCTGCACTGTTGGGTGAATCCACTAGTGGGAACCACAGTAAACCAAAAAGACATGCAAACCTTACAATCACACCTTCAGACTGAAGACTTTATTATGATGAAGAACACGTGGAGGTATACATGCGGTTAAAACAGACAGTTCATGCAAAATACGTCACTGTTAGCAATGAGATACGATTTCAAAGTAATAACTGGTACACAGTATTTAAGACAAGATGTAACCTCACTGGATAGTTGCGTGTAGATGTGTCACCTTTTGCTTGTGGTTCAAACGCTATGACACCTTGATGGAACTGTTCTTTACAGACTTCAGATACAGAGGAGGATGTATTTGCTTTGTGCAGTTTGCAGGACATGCTTTCAGTAACACTGAAGCACGTTTTCCACAGGCTTAGTTTTTAAGAATGTGCAGCTGAGCTTTTGTTGACTGAACTGGAGCTAAACACTTCTTACACGAGACCGATTTTTCATGGTTTACAGTCTACAGTCTTACAGTCTCCAAGTCAGTTTTTTTTCTTCTTTTAGATCAATACGTATTGACAGGCCTTTGAAACACGACTTAGACTTTAATGTTGGGAAATACAGTTTACAGCCAAATAGTTAACTTGACATTTACTGTCCAAATTCTCCCTGCAGAAATCGAGGGAGGTCTGATCTTAAAACACACAAACACATTGCACATCAAATTTTTCTTAGGTGAGCAATTTGCATTTGATTTCCACATCATTGTTTGACATAATCAGGCATGAATTGATTTAAGATGTTGTGATCGGCATCCTCTGGAAGGCGACTTCACTGGGTGTCTGACCTTTGGGTGCAAGAGTAGCTTTATCCAAAGCAACCTTAAATAAGTCAACTCCCGTACGTCACCCATCTCTTAGATGACTTTCTTACCACCACGCCACCTTCTTCACCCCCAGCTGACGGTCTACACACTCTGACTTCTGCATTCCAAGAACATGGAGTTCAAAGCAGAAGGTCACAGCATTTCCCTGAGCATCATCCTCTACTCTGAAAACCCCCCAATAGGCCCGTTCAGATATCCATCAATGCCCACAGAGCTCATGGTTTTCAAGCTGCTGTGCTTCTTTGAGTCAAATTTAGTGGAAATACACCTTGTCCCTAGTGACATATGGATCAATCACTTCATAATCCATTCTTCAGCGCTGCTGGGTGAAAGTGAGGGTGATATCAAGTGCAATGTTTACCTTTTTGGGGAATGATTGCAGTTCTATACTGTTCAAGGACGTTCTTATCTCTCCAGTATGTTGTACAGTAGGCTAAACGGTTCAACTACAACCACACATGCATGTAGTTGTTGATAGTAGGTAGTCAGCCTGGGGAGATTCTTCAGGGTGCATTCAAATCCAAACAAGAAGTGGGGACACATGTGGCAAAGATAAAGCTGATTAAGGCCTCATCTAGGGCCCCATGTTGACATTAGATGATAAATTGTACCTTGACTACCTCTACGTGACCTGGTTTTTTTATGAGGAGGAGGAAAAACAGACCCAAGACGAATATAAAAGCCTCGCTGACCCGAGAATGAACTGCCAGGACCATGAACCTAAACAGTGCTGAACTTTTGCTGAACTGGCCTCTTTGAGAAGAAAACACCAGATGGAAAGTGTTTCTTTCTTTCTCCGAGTGCCATGAAGACACGGGCACTCTCTCTCTCTCTCTCTCTCTCTGAACACTGTGTCCAGGATGCTAAGTTGTTGCTGTTGTTGATGCATCGGGACCCTGACACCAGGCGTGCCTCGTATCAGGATGGGAAACGGCAGAAAAGCAAGGTGATTTGTCTATTATGGTAATTACGGTAATGAATCGTCCCATTTCTTAACAGAAAAACGTGGCGAATATGTCCGTCAGTAATCAACTTCAGTTTTGAGGCCAAAACAAAACAAAGTCAGCATAGTTCACAGGTGGTCTGACCAGGAATTAAAATTTAAAGAGCCTTGTTACGGCCCCCCCATTGGTCACAACTATAAGTCCGGAGCCATTTGTGTAAATCTCCCCCCGGACAGGAGGGCAAAGGTTGGTTGTAACGCCACCTCCGGGTTCAGCCTCTGGTCACAGACGGTTAAGTCGCCTCAGCTGAACGCAGATCCGATGGAAAAACATGCAAACATACACTAGCATCGTGAATTAGTCTTTTTTTTCGATGATTGTGCGACTCAGTGGACCTGGACACGTTAGTCTTAATGTTTGCGATGCCGTATAGATTTATATAGATTTATTGTCCTCTGCTCGGGTTTGCAGCGGGTTCAACTGGTCCTGCAGCTGTGCTGCAATAAAAGAGGGACACATCTGTCAAGTGAGCGGTATATTAGTCTCTGTTGGCTCACTGTGCCATTCATCACCAGGTTTGGTTTATAATCTACAGAGTGAGAAATAGTGAACATTTCCAAATTAGCCTGATAAGCTATATTAGGCTAAAGAAAGATTTGAACTGCATGTTTGATTTCCATCGTTAATGTCATTATTCTAAAGCAGAAGTTCACTTTTTGACTGTCTGAATTCAGCCACTGCACCGAATGATCACATTGATTTTCAGACGGGAGTGAAACAGTACTGTACTTGAGTAAAATTTGAAGGTACTTTACTTGAATACTTTATACTCAACTATTTGCATGACAGCTGTAGTTACTGCATTTATAATATACCAATCTCATATGGGCTTTTCTATTTATTGACTAGTTATCTTATACTAGTTATATCTTGATAGTTTAGTATAATTAGCTGGTAACACTTTACTTTAGTCACATTATAAATGCATGACTTCTACTTTTAGCTGAGTATTTATCTTAGAATTTATGTCATTTTTCCAGGAAAGAACTTTTCTTTGAGTAGTAAATTTGCTAATAGTTAACTAATAATAATAATATTAACTTTTATTTGTATAGCACCTTTTTTAACGAGGTTACAAAGTGCTTTACAGACAAGAGATTAAAATGTACAGTGAATAAAACATAGAAATAGCAATAAACACACACACTTCCTCAACTTTGTGGGTCAAACTGGTTTCCCTGTTGTTTTTAAGTCAGATTCAAGGACACAAGATAAAAAAATGTTTCTCATGGTATTTTCTGGGTCAAGTGATGAGGGAGATTAGCGTAAGCTTGTCAAAGGACTGTTCTCATCGTATGGTTCTTCTGAGAAGGTGCAGAACATCAGCACGGCCTGATTTCCCAACACTGATCCTGGGTTGATGATGGGACCGAACAGACCAGCCACTGTGAGTCAACAAAGTCCTCCGGGTCATTGTCTGGATGGTAATCGGCTTAGTCTAATTAGTTATCCACATAGCGAAAGTCAAACCAATATCACCAAAAAAGGTAAAAGCTGGGAAAACACAAAAAATATAGATTCAAATGGCAACGAGCACATAACAGTATTTAAATTAGTGTTTAAATACGGTTATGTGTTGAACTTTACGGTATTTGACTTTGTTCTCATCCGCAGAGAAACTACATACTAGTAACATACAGTGTGGGACTTTTACATGTAATGGAGTACTTTACATGTAAAAACCAGTATTCACTCTATTTTGTTGCTCTAGTTTTGGTCTCCACCACAACCTCTGAGCTAAATGTGACTCTTTAGCTGCTAAATGCTCCAGAATGTCCATCTACAGCTGCTAACTCTCTCTGTTTGTCATTCTGTGGTCGATGACTTGGATCTGTTGTCTAAAAAACAGCAGCTTCTGCGTCTAGAAACGGTGCTGATGAGAGCCGTGAGAGTGAACCAGATCAGTAAAGTTGCCGGGCCAGAAAGCCAAAACGATAAAAACATAAAATCTTTGATGTATATGTGCATGCTGCATGGGTATTTGTTGTTTTTTTAATATAAAAATATTGAGTAGTGCAGCTTTAAAGTGGATTGACGGTGATATTGGGGTTATTGTTGCAGCATCTTGAGGTTTCTTTAAACAAAACGGAGCAGCCAAGCAGCATTAAGCTTGCTTATTTTAATGATATATTCTACAAAACCCTCACTTACCTCACTTTCACACCCGGACCATTCATGACTCAGGTCCCTTTTCTTTCACTTCATTGTCTTTTAAAAACCACATCAGTATTTGAATGTTGTATCTCTGTTCAAACTCTAACTCTCTGTGTTTAACTACATGAAGGAGTGTATCTTGTTATACTATAATAATCTAATTCCTTACATGCTTATTTAATTCCACTAAATAATCTCCTGTTCATTCCCTCCGGCTAATGAATGTGGCTCAGGAGGAAAATGCAGCAGGGAAGAAAAACAAGTTTCTGAGGAGGTCGCACGTGCACAAGGTCGCTCGTGGCCAATGGTGTCCTCGTGGGCTTCCCCTCCTTCTCGTGCCTGGAGGATAAAAGCTCATTTCCACTCGAACACGAGACGACATTTCCAGACTCCAACTCCCACGATGCTGCAGCTGCTGACGTTCCTGGTGGCCAAACTCTCTCTTCTCTCCATCTTCAAACGTCTGGAGTCCGGCTGGTCGGACGGCGAGGACCGGGAGCCGCACGCGCAGCCCCGCGGGCCGCCGCCGCCGCCTCCCCCCCGCCGCGGGGACCTGCTGGAGGTCCCCAGAACCATCTTCACCCACTACGGCATCTACTTAGGCGACAACAAGGTCGCGCACCTCATCCCCGACATCCTGCCGGCGCTCACGAGCGACAGGGAGCTCATCGGCTCCGTCATCACCAACAAGAGGCTCGTGCTCGGCTGCGTGTACAGGCGCGCGACGGTGCGCGTGGACACGCTGGAGGACTTCGCGTACGGCTGCAGCGTCCTGATCAACCGCGCGGACAAGAGGATGAGGAGACAGGCGCTCCCCAACGAGGAGGTCGCGCAGAGAGCCGAGCGGCTGGTCGGCGCGGTCCCGTACAGTCTGCTGTGGTACAACTGCGAACACTTCGTGACGCTCTGCAGATACGGATCTGCGGTCAGCAGCCAGACGGAGCAGGTAAACGGGACGTCCTGTTGTTGGGCATGGGAACGGGATGTCTATTTAAGGATACACATTAGTGCATTCATACTATCCCATATTGGCAACGTGGAGTGTTTGATTTGTTGTGGGTTGATAGGAGGTCCACGGGTCACATTGACCTCCCTAAAGCCCCCCCATGCAGCCTTCATGTACCCAGTGGCGGTTCTAGACAAATTTTACTGGGGGGGCCAAGGTGGGGCCAATGTTTGATCAGAGGGGCACATTAAAAAATGGAAACAAATGATATGATGACTACTAGAAGAAAAACAACGTAGAGGCATACATATCATTTCACAAGTAACCATCCCGCCCTACTTAACACGGGCAGATACTGTTGATTACTTTACTCAATAAATGTATTATTTATCGAAATGCAACAGCCAAGACTGATAAAGTTACGTGGTTAACGTCACAACATTGCGTAGAACTAGCTAGGATACTGACATTCGGATATTTGCTTCTGCTTCGATGAGTTTGCTTAGATATTTAAACATAGCGAGATCAGACATTTACAAACTTGATTTTCTTATCGTAGTGAGGAACAACAGTAACACGGTTACGTGCAATAAATCACTTTACGAGATGAAATCGTTTTGCTTACCTTCGCCTCTTGCAACAAGACATTAGCTCCTCTCTTCAAAACTTGTGGCTGCCGTTCTCACTCTCATCTCGCATCCGGCAAGGCAGTGTTTGGGTGCGTCGCTCTAATTATTCCGTGTAGAGCGCTGAGTCACATTAGTTCCGCTTTTGGCGCTAGCGCATAAAATCGTAATAACTTGATCAATTTATTTCATTTTCATTTTATCATTCAGTCAGCTTATTCAGTCAGCTCTGGGGGGGCCACAGGGGGGGCCTGGGACATTTTTACAGGGGCACTGGCCCCTGTAGGCCCCCGTGTAGAACCGCCACTGCATGTACCCCATCATCTCCAGGTTCCCATTCGGTGCTCACAAAGACCTGAAATCAACCAGTACTTCGTTAGAGCAGCTTCATTGAGGAACATGCACCGCGTAAACTTAAGAAAACAAGGTTTTAAAAGGAGATTTTAACTGAGGACCCCTCGAGTCCACAAGCGTAGGTCGGGGTTTCCCGCTGAGGTGAGCCCCCCCAGATCCTGACACATCTAGTCTCAATCAATCAATGCCCTCGATCAATTTACTTATGAGATTTACATTTACATTTAGGTCATTTATCAGACGCTTTTGTCCAAAGCGACTTACAATAAGTACATTTGTCAAAAGAAACCACAACATATCATTGCCGATAAAGTAAGAGCTAAAAAATAGAAACAAGTGTTAGGTCCTCATCTGAGTAAAGTAGTAGCTGTTCAGCAAACATACCTTAAGAACAACAGTGCTATGATCAAAGTAATAAAAGTGATAAATTAATCGCGTAATATAAAAAAAACGTAATACCAAAATAACTGGACAACACCTTGGGACAAGGACACCGGTCTCCTGGTTGAAAGTCCCATTTCTCACCTTTTAGACTTTGTCACTTGATCGGAGTGCAACAGAGTCATCTGATCTCTTCCTCCATTAATGTCGTTTTTTTTCCTGGTACAAGAGCAAGATGTCTTCATTTACACCTCTTGCCATGAAGCCCTGCACGCTGATAATGAAGGGCACGACTGAGTTCATACGTTGACTTTAAGTGGTGCACATTCCTAAACAAATCTGCAAATCAGATTACTGGAAACCAACCAATCCAGTGCCGGGCCCCAGATTTTAAGGCCCCTTGCACCAAGTGGTATTCCTACTTTGCCAAGTTGGTTTGCCAAGAGTTTAACAATCACAGATAAATGGGAGGCGACCTCTTCCTCCAGGTTAACCGTTGCAAACTGACTTTTATTTTGAAAATATATGGTCCATGATTCTAATCGTACTGTGTGTATTTGCTTCGTAGTTCTGCGAGTGCTTGAAATCCATCATCAGAGACCAACGCAGCGTCGTCGTCACGAGTCTCCTCGGAATGATCTCCATCGTCTGTTTCGGCATGGCGCCGTCAACTACGTTACCCACAATCCTCATCCCCTTTACTCTGTGGATGGCTGGTTAAAAGAGTTCAGCACCAGGAACCTGCACCCGTACTTTTACTTTGGCGAGGGCTGACCCCTGAACCTCCTCAGGATGGTGTCATGTGATGTCATGCTTTACATGCTTTCATGCGATCCTGCAGGCCATGTTTAATGTTTATGTTTTGATACATCTATGTGACTTATATTTGTTCTCTGATAAAAGTGTGTATTTTATAGTAGTGTACCTAATATAATGTTGTAAATATGAAATGTTTAATAAACAATTTATTTTTTACTTCATGTGACTCTTTACTCTCCAACCACATGCAGGTGAAGGCAGAGCCATAAATTAGCCCTAATATATGTGATATTTCATGAAATATTGTCTTATTGATTCTGAAACAGAGTAATAATGGCAACATGTCAATCAATCACATTACAGCAGTGTCAAATCGGCTGCAGCTGTAACCGTTACATTTTATCATGGATTTAAAGCCCAAGAAAAGTGCTGAATAACGATGAAACAGATGGAAAGTGCAGCAGAACAATGTCAGTCTGCAGAAAACAAAGGCTGTTTATTTGGCTACGATGGCTCAAGAAGGAGTGACCTTTTGGAGAATGAGGATTTAACTTGTTGCCAAGGCGACCTTCTTAACGACCTTAATACAACGAGGCCGGCGTTTCAGAATCCAGCCGAGTGATTAGAGAAAGCTCCTTTATTTCTGTCAAAATCTTCCCGAAGCGTTGGCTAATATCTAATTCTCCCGGCTCCTCCCAGCCTCGACTCAAATAAAAATGGGTGTGCAGCGACCAGCGTCACACTGCCATCATGTTTCTGTACCAGCTGCTGAACTTTTTCTACGTGGCCTCCCAGAAGGAGGAGGACTCGGAGCACGACCTTTCCCTGTACAAGCGCGGCGACCTGCTGGAGGTCCCCAGGACGCTCTTCACACATTTCGGCATCTACCTGGGCGACAACCGCGTGGCTCACCTCATCCCGGACATCCTCCCCGTGCTCTCGAGGAATAAATCCGCCATCGCCACGATGGTGACCAACAACCGCCTCCTGCTGGGGGTCATCGCCAAGGTCGCCAGCGTCAGAGTGGACTCCGTGGTGGACTTTGCGTACGGCTCGGAGATCCTGATCAACCCCATGGACCGGGTGTGCAGCCAGCCCCCGCTGGAGGGGGACGAGGTGGCCAGGAGGGCCGAGAAGCTCCTGGGCTCGGTCAGCTACAGCTTACTGTGGTACAACTGTGAACACTATGTGATGTACTGCAGATACGGCATGGCCATCAGCTACCAGACGTACCAGGTAGGAGGTAGAAAACATTCCTCATCCTGTGTAAAGATGCATTACAACGTTAAATGCTTTCATTAACTAAGTTGGTACAATTCATTTTTACAAATCCCCTTTTTTCTTTCCCTTGACAAACTTTCCTTGCTGAGCTAAACACCGGAAGGATATAAAAAGGGAATATTACACATGAAATACAGTACATTTGGAATATTGATGACATTTTATTTGCCTGTATCTTATATTAGCTTCTGCTGAACATTAAAATAAACATTATTTCCCGATGACTTACATCATGATCGCATTAGAAAAGAGTCAGTGTGGAATACAGCAATCAATCATTATTTTAATTGACATAAAGATGAGTTAGTAAGAACAGACTTAAATACCAAAATTATACTTAAATAAAAGATCAATTCAATTACTTTTCATCTATTGAATTAGTTTATATTTATAGTGTCGATGTATTATAATCTATGTCATGGTTGAACAGCAAACAATGAAAATGTCACATGCAAAAGCCAAAAGGGTTCAGGTCCATTGCACGTCTTGCATTTCCATGGGTTTAGTGCAACACTAGTGTGTGAAGTGATGCTAATCCACATATCTTAAAGCTGATATCCAGACTGACATTTGGTCACATGGTGGATATTTGTCCACAGCAGAGCTGCTTCAGTCCAAGTGGAGGGGAAATCAGCAGAGTAGCGCCATCTAGTGTTGCTTGAAGTGATGAAGACCTTTCTCCCCGTGATTTCCTGGTCTGATTCCCTCTTTTCTTGCAGTTCTGCACAACAGTCCGGAAGATCGTGTGCAGCAGGACGAGCGCCTGTTTGACGGCAGTGTGTGGGGCGGCAGCCATGTTGGCCGCCGGCTGTTTGACCCCCATGGCGGGCTTAGCCACCCTGCTCATCTCCTTCACTATCTGGATGGCAGCCTGAAGGCCTCGCCACGGAGAGAAAGACTCATTCAACACACCGGTGGAAGCTGACATTAAGTTTTAGCTGCGCGACTAACAAGGCGTTGGGAAACAACCGTGTTTCCTTTATTGACAGATGTTTTATTTGGCTTTGCCTTCATGGTTGGCTTGCTGTTGCAATCATGTTTTTGTTGGATGTATAATGTGGGAAGTTACTCTTCATCAGTGTTCCCCTGGCTCTGGTGTGCAACATTAATCTCAGTTAACAGTAGAAACTCATACGTTATAAATGGACTTTGATTGAACACAGACTGAGATGAAGCTCAACAGAGAGACCTGGAAACAGGATGAATCATTTTGTTTTCCCGTGTTATATTAGGCTGTATGGACCTAAAAGGTTGCTTTGGACAAAGTGCAATAACTTCCTTCTTAATGGAATACGGTATAACTTTGATATGTTCTATATAATATATATGATATATATTTGCCAGTCCATCAAACCGGCCTTTCTACCTGCTTTGCTGTTGCCTCTATTGGACCAATCATAATTCCATTTCATCATCTCCGCCGCTGCCATCAAAGTTCATTTGATTCCATTTTATTTTGTATTATATTCATTATCAGATTTGCCTCGATGCCCTGAAATGTTTTATCCTCGTTTCACCCTAAAGCCACTTTGTGACTGTTTTGCTCTATAAATGAAGTTTATTGTTATTAGAATTCCCCAGATTTAAACAAGCGTGCGACACACACACGTCCATGGGAACGTACTGCTGAATGCAGGCTGATGGGGAACTAAATAGCCATAAATGTTCATATTAGAGTTAAATGCTTTGCTCAGACTGCAGATGGTCGACGTGTGATGACAACGAGAATAGCACGGTTCCACTGGGAACCAGTCTGCATCCTTCTTTTAGCATTTCCCATAAGAATTCAAAGCAAGCAGGAAAAACGGGTTTCTGTGGTGATTCATTATTTTATCATACGTGCTGTTATTTATGAATCCTGCTTCTGTCTGAAGCAAAAACAGGTTAAAAGACCCAGAGGACACTTTGTGATGAGCAAAGAACGATATAGGAACTATTCATTATCTCAAGAAAACACAGCTGAACTGAAAAGGTAACCATGTTTCTGAATGTTTAAGTGATGTGAGCGACCAAAGAGGAAAAGCAGGACGTCGGAGGGAAACCAGGAGGCCATGTGCATCAGCCCGGGCAGCACATGACTGGAATCCCAACGACGGTGATGGAGCTGATGGAGGAGGGAGTGGAGGTCCATTCAGGTGGACGTTTGGGAACTATTGCTCCACGGGGGAGGAACGGCAGCTTTTAGAAACCGTCAGACTACCTGTCTCCACGGCGGATCTCACCTTTACTGTTAGTGTGGACTAATGGATTCTGGACTAATGGATATGGGGCCAACACTTAAAAACACAGCCAATAGTTTGGTTAACCCTTTACGCAGTACATCATACCCAGAGGTAACTATAACCCCTGGATCCATGAGCCTCTAATAGGCTGTTAGAATAAATAGAACTGAGTGTTAATCAGTCAAATTAAAGGTTCACCCGAGGGCTTTTTGACCACAAGACGTGCTATTGAGCTATTTAAGAAATCTGCTCATAATCCCACGATATTCCACTGATCAATATAATATATATACACATCCATACATATAAGCCTGTTGGTTGTCCAGGACATTAACATGTAAAAGGTCACGAGGGTCAAACTGTCTAAATGCTTCTCTTCTTTAATTTTGCCTTTATTTTCTTTTAATTCTTCTATATTTTTTCACTTTATTGTATGACATTTAATGATGTGAAGCACTTTGAGACTGCCTTGTGTATGAAACGTGCTATTACAAATAAGGTTGCCTTCGCTGTATGTACTCGTATAGTGACAATAAAGTCCGTTCCTTGCCTTAAACCTGAGAGCGTTACAGGTCGAGACCGGTGCCAATGAAGGATAATTGCCTCGCTGTTCCACTCGGCCGCTAATCCTGCAGAGAAGCACGATGTATTGATCGGTGAGGCCGGTGTAATGAGCTTAAGCCTCCTTGTTCTATTAGACGACTGCAGGTGCACGGCCCCCCGCGGAGAGTGGAGGGTAACTCAGTGTCATCACCTCAAAGATTGATGCCTCTCGGCTTTCAGCAGGGATTCATGAAGTAAATCTGATTTTCATATCTTTAATCCCACAGGAGTGCTCTTTGTACAGATACCTGCTTTAGGAATCAGGTTTTCTGTTTCTGGATGGATAGAGTGAGGCGAAGCATCAACAATCTGTCTCTAGGATGCAGTCAGACTTTTCCTTTCACAATAAAAGCCCTTGATATATAAACTGCGTAACTGAGGGAGTACAAATTTCACATTAAAAGAGAAACTCAATAAAGCAGCTTTCAGTGGCTCAAACGCTGATCTCATGGATCCCAGTCGTTAGTCCTCAGTCTGACTAATCTATTCAAACCTTTTACACCTTTTATATTTATTAAAAACGTTTTGCAACTGTTGTAAATTTACCTCGACGTATGAATCATTTTGGTGCAAAATATCCGAGCATCACTTTTATATTGTTTAATCGTCCTCCGGTGTTCATATTGCTTGATATTTACTATTCTTTGTGTTTTTGTGTCGTGGGACACAGTATGTCTCTGTTTATTTATTTTCAGACTGTTTTGAACCCCCAGAGAACTAGTTTGTGATATCCCTAGAGAGAGATCACAGTCCAGACATTCCAACAGTGAAAGGGTTCCTACGTCACCGAAAGCCTGCGTCGACATAATCACAACCTTCCCGGCAGTTATCACAGATCAGATGCAGCTTTAAATATGATTTGATTACAGTTGATCACATAATACCGTCTCTAAACTAGTATGCTAATCTAAAATACTATCTAAAACACTGACATCTGTTGCTTTGGACTTTTATGGTATAAAAGGCTACGATTCCTGAAGGCTTCCGCTACTTATGATGATTGTTCCTCTCTTGATTTGCATGAAAACGTAAGACAATTGCATGCATGTGTGTGTGTGTGTGTGTGTGTGTGTGTATAACTGTCCCTTAGCATATTGTGGTAACTATAGGGAACTGCAGTTTAGCTGCATTCATTATAATTAGACTGAAGACGGGGCTCCCGTTCCTCTCCAGCTCAGAGCTCTGAGACTCAAAGTGGAGTCTCACACAAGACCAGCAACACTTTGCAGCAGAGATGAACAGAAAAATGGAAAATCATTCTCTGATTTCTGTTCGTAATTGTAATCTATTAAAAGAACATGTGACACGCGCCCATTGTTCCAGGTTGAACTGGTCTGATGCCTCACTGCGAATCTAACACCGACATGTAAATGTAAGTATGAATACTGTCGTCAGCCAACAGACAGAAACACTGTGAGGAAACAGTGTATTAGTCTAAATTGATCTCTCACACACACACACACACACACACACACACACACACACACACACACACACACACACACACACACACACACACACACACACACACACTAGGAGCTTGTGTGCACAGGAAGGCCAAAGCTTTATTGTTATTTGAATACACATTCCCTGCAGCGGCGCCCAAGGTTGCATCATGATCATCTCATTTAGATTCATAAACGGCTCGGCGGTGTGTCTGGAGATACAGATCTAGATTGAAGTAACACACACACACACACACACACACACACACACACACACACACACACACACACACACACACACACACACACACACACACACACACACACACACACACACCTAAAGAGGCTGAAGTGAAACCTGCACAGCATTAAGAACAAAGCTTTAATCTTTCCTTGCACCTGAAATGGAAAGCACGTTTAATGACCACGCGTATATATGCATATATTGTGTGTTGCATGCCGTCCCTCCTCTCCCTCCCTCATAGTCCAAAACTAATCATTTAACGGGTTTGAATTGGGACAACTGCCTCCTCATGTTCTAGCAAGGCAACAAAAAATACATAAAACATAAAACAATGAGGAAACATAAAGTCATTTACATTCGTGTCCTTGTGTGATGCACACATTGTACAAGCATTACATTATTTTAATTTGCTTCGCACATGGATAGCAGTTAATTAATGCCATGAAATTGTCATCAATCAAAGAGTTTTAATAATGAAATGCTAAATAATTCAATAAAAATGCAGAAAAGATAAGAGAGATCTTAGTATGTGACCTCAAAATGACTATATATGAAAAGTGTCGCTTGTTGCGATGAACTGATGAACTTTTTAACATCTTTCAGCTCATTGCTTTACTTTTACTGTTTTGATTGGCTCTTAAAGGGACAGAGTCAACCAATCACAACACTGCAATGGAAGTCAGATTCTTAGTTTCAGCTGATTACACACAATATAGTTATGAATACTGTGTTCCTCCCCTGGAATCCTACATACTGGCCCTTTAACATGCTTATTAACCTCATTTCCATTTAACAATGAATCAGCAGCAAACAAACAGCCAGGTTAGCTGGAGAGGTGGAGTGGAGCATTTAGATATTTATCAGAGGAATCGACCCAAACTGATCTGGAGGAAAGTGAATATTAAAGTTCATCAGATGGCCAGAAACACGACTCCACACCAAATAAGTGGATTTGTGAGTTAGCCTCACATGTTCAACGTGTTCAAATGTGATAATGTGTCAGTGTAGTAAGTTTTTCCGGACCTCCATTAATTTCTTAATGATCATCTATAAGCAGACTACACTTTCTTTGGGGTTCCATCACAGTTAAGCCTGAAAGTCCATCATGATGAACAATAACTGCCTGGAATTGAAGGAAAACAACATTTTTTTTCCTATATTGTGTTGAAAACAGTCAGTAAAACGTTTTCCTGACGTCCACATGAAGGTACGGAGCTGGTTTCCTGTCTGCTCCGCCTCGTAACGCCCTGCAGCGTTTCCTGCTTCTCATCACTCCACCATCTGTGAAGTGGCTCTACGGCTAAGGAGGCTTTCGCCAAGGAGGCTGCTTGACAGTAACTCAATTTCCAAAGGCCACATGGTGTCTTGGTTTGTAACAGTGGAAATCAAATTATTACCCTATTCCCAGGCAGCGGCTAACAGTTTGAAAAGGGGTAAGCTCCGTGGAAGGCCACGCTGAAATGTTTGGACCAGGAGGAGAGGTCTCCGACGACCATGCAAAGAAAGCTCAGCTGTTGTCATCATCGCTGAAACATGTCGGTAACAAAGGTTTAGCTCCTGTGAGACGGCGACGTGGTCGCTCAGAGCAACTTCTCCATCCACTCGGCCCATGTAGAGTTAAACAAACAAACATATATGATTCAAGTGATGTATCGCTCAGTCCTAGTTTGTTTGTTAAGACAAACAACAAGCTTATTATTGTTATTTTAATATTTCAATATAGCCTAACTTTTGGTATAAGGCCTCTTCAGCTCTTTGAGTGGCTCGTTAGTGGATCCATCAGGTCAGAGCTTTAATTATAATAATCAGGAACCTGATCATCAAACAAAGTGTTGATTTTTTTTCCTAAAGTCACCCCACACTCTGTAATGATCATGTTTCTATTGATTGATACTTGCGTGGGTGTTATGTTTATGATGGGGTTAATCAACACCTGCAGAGTTCTGCTCTGATTCTTCTTCTTTATCCAAAACATCCAACATACTTATGTTTATTACATCACCTGTAATGTATGTTACACATTAAATAATTAGGGGAAGATAGAACCGAGGGTTTTGTAAATGAGCTCAGAAAAAGGTCCAATTTATTTACAGTTTGTTTCATTTTCTGATTGTCTATAAAGTTTCTGCAAAATAGAAGAAATAGCAGCAGCCATATTCATTTATGTTTTAACCTATTGTTAGTAGAATATTAATGCATGAAAACAAATTCCCTGCACACACCAGAAACATCCGTCTGTTTATATATTTTCCTTTAGTAATTTAGATTACTAACCCTTGTTAGATTTGCATGTCTTGGGTTAATGATATTCACACCGTGTGTGTCTGTCACCGACAGGCGGAAACGTGCCGTTCCGTGCCGTTCCAGCACCGACGCGCACCTCAGAGACGTCGCCTCTGTTGCTGGAGGTCGTCGGTGAGGAGCGACGCGTTTCCTCTGTGCTGCTCAGCCCGCCTCGCCGCCGCTCCCTCCAGCCTCGCAGGTACAGTACAGGCATGCGCCCTCGACGCCAAACCGGCTGCAGCGCGCACTGGCAGCCAACGTCGCGCGCTCTGCTGGGCTCGAGCGCACTTTGTCCTTCCAGGGAAGATTGATCCGCCGGCGTTTGACTGCTTTGGATGTCTCTGGATTGTCCGGACGCACCGGGGGAAGGAGAAGGAGCAGGAGGGCAACGCTGCTGCTGAACTTCAGCGCGGACGGAGCCAACGAGAGGAATCTGAGACGCTCACACTGCAGATGGAGGTGAGCAACACGCTGCTTCTGATCCGGACTCACCTCCTTCTGATCCGGATCAGATGGAGGTGAGCAACACGCTGCTTCTGATCCGGACTCATCTCCTTCTGACCCGGGTCAGATGGAGGTGAGGAACACTGCTTCTGATCCGGATCAGGTGGAGGTGAGGAACACTGATGTTTGGTACTCATACCAGGTTTTAACTTTTTCTTCAGTGGAATGGATACCAGACTGCAGTCCTACAGCTTGTGTGGTTAATTGGCTCAGGTACTCATTTAATTTTCTCTCTTTATAGTCACAGATTAAGTGACACTATTATATTAACAAATACCGCTGCAGCATTTACCATTAAAGTAACATACTGTATGTGATCGTTGCAAAAGGGGAGATCCACATAAAAACAAAACAGGAATTGTGCTTTTTGACAGTGACAGAGGTGTTTAGAGTGATTGACGGAGTATTATGTCATGGCTTTTTAGTTTGAGATGTACTCAAACCACCATGGTTGCCTCCAGTGGGTCTGGTTCCGTCTGTGAATCTGGTCCAGGATCAGTCACCTGAAGGTGTTAAACTCATTTTTATAGGAGCAGATGATTCTTAATCTTAAACTGAGAATAGTCTTCTTAGATTATGTTGAAATGTGCTTGTTTGGGCTCCTGTTAGAGGTCCTCTGGTCCTCTGGTCCTCCGGTCCTCTGGTCCTCCAGTCCTCTGGTCTTCCCGTCCTCTGGTCCTTTGGTCCTCTGGTCTTCTGGTCCTCCGGTCCTCCGGTCTGGCTGCTCCATCTTCAGCATCAGGGTGATCAGATGAGAAATCCAGGACAGTGGAGTTCAGAGGGTGGGCGTGGTCACGTGGCCACGGTGGGCGTGTCCAATAATTGTACTTTTATTAAGTGTTTCTCAGGGCTATGTGTATTTGTCTACCAATTTACTGTATATAAACTGCCCTGATAATAATAATAATATGTTAATTTAGTATAGCACCGTGCACAGAACCCAACATTCAGGTTACAGACATGATGTTTCACATGTCATTAAGCATTTTTATTGTAATTTTCAGGAGAAATAAAGTACAGAATTCAGGCAAATCCCTGGTAAATACCGGGTATCTCCTATGTCCACATCTAACCCGAGCTGTTCCTATAATGATAGATAGATAGATACTTTATTGATCCCGAAGGACATTCATTCCTAATCCTAATACCTTTTTAAATGCTTTTCAGGTGTTTCAAAAGAAAATTAGCATTGTTGTATATTTTTTTATTGTTTTTGGAGATACAATGAAAACACTTGTTACCTGTAAATTAATAAAAAAAATAATATTATTCTATATAATAATGTATTTTGTCTTGGTCATTGCTAAAAGTACCGTTGGTATTTTCCCACAGAGTGACTGGTCGCCATGGATACAGCAGCTCAACTCAACATGACTCGAGTGGAACACTCCCAACGTGAGCTTCAGTCCTCCAACTGCTGCTCGACGCACGACTCGACCAATCACGACAACTTCATGGATCTGGCCGACAGCACGAGGCTGTTCGGCGTCCAGGTGACGCTCATCCTGGCGTACAGCACCATCATCCTGTTGGGCGTGGCCGGGAACTCCCTGGTCATCTTCGTGGTGTTCAAGTTCAAAACCCTCCGCACCGTCACCAACTTCTTCATCGTGAACCTGGCGGTGGCCGACCTGCTGGTGAACACGCTGTGCCTGCCCTTCACGCTCATCTACACGCTGTACGGCGAGTGGAAGTTCGGCCAGGTGCTGTGCTTCACGCTGCCCTGCGCCCAGAGCATGGCGGTGCACGTGTCCACCATCACGCTGAGCGTCATCGCGCTGGACCGCCACCGGAGCATCGTCCACCACATGGAGACCAAGATGTCCAAGGAGGTGTGCGCCGCCGTCATCGTGGTCACGTGGGCCGTCAGCGCCCTGCTGGCCAGCCCGCTCGCCATCTTCCGGGAGTACGCGACCTTCGACCTCTCACCGGAGGAGTCCATCCAGGTGTGCATGGAGAAGTGGCCGGAGAGCAGCATGAACGGGAGCATCTACAGCGTCTCGGAGATGCTCATCCAGTACGGCTTCCCTCTGGCCATCAACTGCGTGGCCTACATCCGCATCTGGAGCAAGCTGAAGAACCGCATGGCCCGCGGGGGTGGCAGCGCCCACCATCGCCGCAAGAGGAAGACCACCAAGATGCTGCTGACCGTGGTGGTGGTGTTCGCCGTCAGCTGGTTGCCCATCCACGCCTTCCAGCTGGCGGTGGACATCGACAGCAGCGTGCTGGACATGAAGGACTTCAAGCTGCTGTTCACGGCGTTCCACATCGTGGCGATGTGCTCGACGTTCACCAACCCCATCCTGTACGGGTGGATGAACAGCAACTACCGGGCGGCCTTCCTGTCCGTGTTCAAGTGTGGCCAGGGCCGCGGGTCGACGTCGCGGCGCTCCGAAGGCAAAGGGACGTCGAAGAACAACGGCGTCAGGGTTTGTATGGATTCAACAAATGTCTAAGTTTGTCATTCAAAGAAAATCCCCCCGATAATCATTTGTGGAAATTTGAGGGATGATAACGATAAAACTCCAAAGAAAGTGCCCATCCCAAATCCATCCTCGCCGCTACGATTCCTCTTTGATTACGCAATTTGTCTTTATGATGATTATTCTTCACATTGTTCCTTCTGGTGTTTTCAATGATCTGAATCTTCAACTTCGGGACCAGGTGATTTCTTTGGTGCCGATAATAAAAGTGTTGATGAACTCTGAGTCGCCTTCCGTTATTACCCAGCGCTCACAGCAACGAGCTTAGCGAGCACCATTAAGTGCTTTTACGGACTTTTTGTTGCACTCAACATAATGATCAGAATCATAATGAATACATAACCCCCATGCAAGCATTTTGATTTCATTTGAATACTAAAACACAGATATCTGTGCTGTGCAATTAAACGAAACAGGTGTTTTGAGATTTTTGATGTAACTGACATCCAACATTACACATGTTGTGTTTGCAACTACATTATTTTGCTTTGCTTATTTCAAGCTGCAATTAGTCTTAGTTTAATTATGAACCACAGCAGTGAAGATAAGACCAACAACGTCACAGATTAAATAAATGTGCTACATACAAAAAAAACAAATTAACTACAACTCCTACCAAGTAATTACACATCCATATGTTCTTCCCCATTCTGTGTATTCATGAAGATCCCTATTCACTGCCCGACATACAGCTAATTAAGGTTTGAACGCCCCTATAGACTCACACACCATCAGCAACCAGCGTTATCGCACCATCGTCAGCATATAGTGCTGTTTCCATACATAGGAGGCAGGAATGCAGTCAGTCCTTGATCAGAACATGAGACACTCACAACACATCTGTTACCCGGGGCATTTCATGAAGTGCATCTCTAGCAACCAAAAATCACCTGGAAGAGGGCCACTAAGCTGCCAGACACAAACACTGGAACAAAAAGACAAGGAAAGGAAACCTGCGTCTGCACAAGTCATCCACATACACGTCACATACGGTAGCATTGTCTGACACGTTAACAACATTTCCGTCATAATAATTACTGAGTTAGTCCTCGAAACATCATTCAGTCAAAGTTTTTCCAGGTTGATTGGAACCTTGAAGCATCTTAAGTCTGGTGAACTTTCCAAAAAGAAAAACTTTCCTGCTTCCTTGCAGGTGCATCAGTCTCTCCACAGTCAGTTTGTTAAAGGAACCATATCAAGTTTCACAATCATGGAGTGTAGTGTGCATCTCTAGTCATGCTGTGCTTTTGGCTTCATAGCTCAGCCGACCTGATTATATAAATGTGATATTGTTGCCACCAGAGGCATCATTTAAAGACCTTTTCATTAGATGAGAATCATCTGTGGTTGATTTTCTGAAATGTACACATAACAATAAGAAGGCTGTCTTATGTTTTTCATACTTGTGTTGTTGTTGCTTTTTTTTAAAACAATTCATACATGGGGAATTAAAAAATAACTATAGGTTATTCATGTAAACAATGCTGAAGAAACTTTATAGCATTTCAATCAGCAGTCAACAGTTCTCAACATAGCGACAGCTGATCCGGCAGTTAGCAGCTAACAATGCTTACAGCGGCAAAAGTGCTGCCAGAGCTAACGGAGTTTACCTGAGGGGGAACAGGAGGTTGGACGCTACATTTCCACAACAGCTTACGTTATTTTCACCCTACTTCTATAACAGCATGGTCCATATGGAGGCACTCTATCACGTCGGAGTAAACCCACACAGGGAACGTCACTTCATTCTCTGATAGGGACACATTACTCAGACATAGCAAATAGGTGTTTGCTGCTATATCAAAGGCTGAATGTAGGAAGCATTTACTGCATTTATCTGAGGAGAAATCAACGACCCTCAGATCAAACCGAGGTGCAGCAGGTTCTACACACTGTATTACCTCATCAAAAGAACTGAGAGGTCTGAGTCATGTATAGATTTACAAAATAATATTAATATTTTTATTATAATAACTATGTTAAATGCTCACTTAATTGACATGGCCATAACGTCCCATTTTATTAGCCTCCGAACATCGTTATAATATATTTTCAGCAGTCAAGCAACGTGTGGCATACGTAAAATAAAGAAAGTAACACGTGAATTGCTTTAGACTTTAGTCAGCCTGGGGGTCTGTTGGGGTCTCTGGGGGTCGATATGGGTCTCTAGGGGTCTGTTGGCGTCTATTGGGGCCTGTGGGGGTCTATTGGGGTCTCTGGTATGAGGTCTACAGTCGCAGAGGGACTCACATGTTTGCATTAAGGGTTCAGCAGGAAACTGGGATGGTTTCTCTTATTAGAAAACGAGGAGTTCCTCCCTCCCCCCTTTGTTTGCAGCCAGCATCCTAATTAGCACTGCTTGCCTCTCCAGTGATTACACCGGTGCTCAGGTTCTGAAGAGCCTTCCTGTTGACCAGGTCCTCGCTGATTTACTTTGTGCATACGTGAGGAGCCGAGGGGGCTGACGTATTAGCGCCGCCTGTCCATTTTTAGAAAGCCATTCATGATGTATACACTGGAATCAATATTTCTTTTCCCCTTAACCGATGTTATTGAGCTGCTGTCACAAAGTGTGCCCACAGGAGGAGCTTAATTGCTAATCAAGTAAAATGAACAATAGCTTCGGAGCTAATTCAATAAAAACCCTTCGTTTGCTGATGGTCTCGTTTTTTGGCTCTCTTAAGAGAAAGCACTTACGTCACTCGCCCCATGTCTCTTGACTTTCAGTTCATACGTATTAATATTTGATGAATGGCTTTCTGTCCGTGGCCAGTGTAGGCCCTGGATTTAGTCAATTAAGTGTATCTTTAATTATGAAATACTTAAAAGTGGAGTGGAGTTACTTAATGAACATTGCTTTTGTTCAAGGTAGTATTTATCAATTACCAGTGATGTCATCACGTATGAAGGAAAAATGCCCAACATTCTTCTCTTTGAAGAGCTTTTTGCACTTTGCTGACGATGATGACGTAAGTAAGTGTGGGAGTAAGTTGGAGTGCAACAGTGTGTTAATGCTGCAGGAGCATAAACCACCACGGATTACATCTGCAACCAAAACAACTCGACTCTCCAGGTGTGTGTGTGTGTGTGTGATAAGTGGCTGGATACACACGTCATTGCATTTGAAAGTGTAACATTATACCATCGAGTAATTATGAGCGTATAAGTCACTTATCTGTGGTGAGAACATGAAATACTCCCCGTTTCGAGGTTCCACACTGAATCGGCTGCAGCCACAGACGTCACACACACTTTGGTTTAAACCTCTCAGCCCAACGCTGCAGCTGTTAAAACATCAACATGTAGGTGTCCTTGTGAAATACTCAGTGTGTTCATTATCTGCACCAACCATTTGAGTTCCTACGAGCAGCCACAGATGCATTCGGCCCTAAAGTCACCACTTAACACGGTCACTAGCTAAACTGTGACACCCGTTGGTCCCGTTGGTCCAGTCTGTGTTCTGTTGAACTTGAGTGTGTTTGAGTATCGATCGTGAAACAAGCAGAACATATCGGTTAGATATCAACATCTCGAGATGCACGGTGATGTAGCGGTCTATAGAAAGAAAATAGTTCCTACATGGACAGTGTCTTGAGTCTGTCTTCTGTTTTTTATCCCTAACTATCCCTTTAAGACCTCACTCCGGTTTGGGTTCTGGTAACTTAACAATAACTCAATAATCCAAATAATATGAGTGCAAATATAAAACACACAGTCTGCCTGGTGCCTTGGTTTGACTACATCTGTCTACGAGGCTCAAAGAGCTAGAAACTTATACTTTAGCTCCCCCTGCTGTCCAAACAGGATCTCACCACACTTCTCTCAATATTCAGTACACTGTATTTTTAATATGAGCCTATTGATGCCAATGCCAAAGAACAGTGACCGGAGAGTTTTGAATTGTATTCCTTTTTTTGTGGTTTCCTTGTTTCTAGTGAGTTCCCTGACTTTATTTCACTACATCAGGACTCCCAGAGGTCCCAGTACACCAGTCTGCTAGCAGCACTGGTCAACTCCATCACTGTGGCTGCTGGCCAGCCATGATGGACGATGAAGACCAGACTAACCACGAACACCAGATGTACCCAGATGTCTCTCACGGCAGGCATGTTGCATTTCAGACGCAGCTTGAAGGAATGTGCATCGTGTTAAACGCAGAAGAGAAATGTATTGCTTATGAATTTTCTGGTGGACCATGTTGTGATGTGTGATTCCCCAGATTTGGGCTGATTGGGAAGTCTCATGATGAAAACCTGTCTTCATAAAACACCTCTTCTATGATAGGTACATGTCTATATAGGGTTTCAATGGAAATAGCTAAATAAACCTGCAGGATGAGGTTATCATGAGGCATCAACTCTTCAGCGAATGAAAGAGATCTGTCTTGAAGTGAGTAACCGAGTGGAGAGGACTTTACTCAAATTAGGCTTCAGAAACCTCCGAACCAGGCTGAACTAAAAAAAAACAACCTGCAGACTAGAGCTCAGGTCTGAACCAGCCAACAAAGACAAGCAGAACACGCCAAACCTGGCTGAATCAGAACACAAGCTGTTCACGTCTGAACCAGCCAACAAAGAGAAGCAGGAAGTCCTGGGTGAACGGTTCCCCAACTCTCTTAAGCCCGACAGGAAAGGAGTCGCCACACTCTGATTGGCCAAGAGGCTAAATGCACCAAGCTGCCTTCCATTCCTGATGAGGAGGCGGAGCCAGAATCCTGTGCACCAGGTGATCTGAATGACTCTCTGATTGGTTGTGATGTTCAGCTGAAATGAATCAGAACAAGGTGCTGCTTCAGTGTTCTCCAACATGCTGATATTTACAACATACAATACCGTGTTCACCGCTTTAGTTAGCGCGCTAACATGCTAACATCTGCTCATTTCAAACACAAGTTGAGATGAAATTGGAAAAATGTCTTTTTAACCCTTTAAGATCTCCATCATGTATGCAAAACAATATCTTTATATTTTTATGCTCTTATATAAAAAAAAAAATTGGTGTGCTTATATAAGCTATTACCAACGGATATCAATCAACAACACACGTTCTCGCCAGCCACCTGTTAGCCTTCCAATGAAATGTGACCGTTTGATTTTTCACCCTCCTTATATTCAGTTTCTTTAGTAGAGAAGCTGAAACGCTCCAACTTCCATTTCACGTGTAACTAAAGAGGGAAATTCAACCTCAGCAGGAAACGTCCTCTGGGGACCATGAATGTCTGCACTAATGTTCATTGTAATCCATAGAAGCAGAGATATTAGTTTACTGTCTCCTGCATGCTGTTTGGAGGTTCTTTTCACAGACTTCACACACACTATGAGTGGAGCAGAGGCCTTTATTGGAAAGACATGAAATAGTGAGAAGTGAGATGTATGAGTCTCAGTGTGTTCCCTATGTCATCGTCTGATACACGCAGATTAAACACATGAAACAGGTGCTGCATGCGTGCGTGAGTGTCTGAGGTGTGAATCTATGCAGAAGGGAACGTCGTGATGAGGTCGTGACCCTCCGGCGGTCTCATCCGGGCCCGGGCGTGAGTCTCGCAGTACAGCTGGCCCTCCACGAAGAAGTAGCCCTTCTGTTTGAGGTTGACGTCGCAGTCGGAGCACACGAAGCAGCCGGGGTGGCGGTACTTGTCCCGCGCCTTCACCACCGTCCCGCTGCAGCGTGGAACAGAGTGAACAACAGAGTGTGTGGTGAAGAAGTTATCACATACACAACACAAACACTGCACCAACAAGACAAAAGAAAAAGACATAATCTGATACATTTACTTTAAAAACGATCAGATTTGCTACTTGAATGTGAATCACAGATGATTTTCTATTTTTACTCACACAATCCCATTCCCACACTTGTCACAGACGGGCAGCTTCTGCAGGTTTCCTGTGGGCGTAGTGGGCTTGGTGGTGGGGGCTTTTACTGTCCGGGTCACGATGGGACGAGTGCCTGGGGGGGGGAGGGACACTCAACATAAGACCCTCTACGTAAACACATCAGTGAAAACAAACCACTCGTGAGGAACGAGACACTTGTAGACTCTTGAAGGCTAATGAATGCGTGCAGTGATGCACATTTCAGCTCCATCAGGATGCATCTTTACAACCATGAGGAAACACATGGAGGAGTGCTTTGTCACGACATCGTGGAGCCGCTATTGTCTAGCATGTTGTGTGCGTTAGGAAACCGGTTCGTCATACGTGTTGCATGCAGGATTTAAACACTGATGTTATCTGCAGGAGTTACAGCACGGTGGCTTTTAGGGTTGTTGGTTCAATCCCTCCGCTTGTCCACATGTGCAAGTGAGAGTGTAAAATATAAGGAGAAAAGTGATGGAGAACTACAATATTATCCCTCCAGAATGTAATGTATCATTAAAATTAATCCTTTAAAACAACAACAATCAGATTGTGAAACAACAAAAAATACAAAAACAGCATCTCATGAAGAGAAAACTGCAAAATCGTTTTCAACTAACTTTGAAAACTTCTGCTTCATATTTTAAGTATTTCTTTAGCATCGTTTAGTCTGTGACATCACCTTTTCCAACTAAGCCCCGCCCACTTCCAGCCAGCAAGAAGAGATCAGAGAAAAAAAGAAGAAAATCAAACATCTCTCATATGACAGATCCAAAAACGTCGTGTATATATATTCTCTTGTCCCGCTGCAAACATCTGAACCTGAGAAGCTTTCTAGAGGAAGACGAGGAGCTCACCATCACTGTCGATGAAGTCCTGCAGGGCTTTGAAGGATCCGGACTGCCGAGGCTGCTGGGGCTCCTCCTGGTCCCGCTGCAACATCTGGTACACGTCCGAGTCCTCGATGCTGGTCAGAGTCCTGGGGCTGAGTCCAGATACACACATATATACATATACACATATATACGAGGACAAGACCTGGTCAGGATCGTCAGGAAGAAGTATTCAGAGGCTTTACTCAAGTAAAAGTACTGATAGGACCAGGTGTAATCACCTTGAGTCAAAGTATTAACAGATAAATGGTGCCTGTGTGATGTTTTAATAAATATTACTGCAGCATTAATGTATATATATACTGTTGGGCAGGTTAATCAACAAGCAATGTATCAAAGTCTGTAATATCATATTTGTAGCTCCTCTGAGAACCACGTATCTTTAAAAAGTCCACTTTTCATAAGCTCTGACAAACAGCTGTTTTCAGCTGACGATGCATTTAGCAGCTGTTTTTAAATTCATCGTTTCTTTAGGTTAACTGTTCAGCCGTCAGACAAACAGAGGAATAAAAAGGCTGTGTGAAGTTGCATAAAAGGGGAATACTCAAGTACTTGGGTAAAGTATTTCACTCTATAGGTTTTATGACAGTAACAACTGAAACTTCTCCCCCCGGAGCACCAGTCAACTTGACTAGCAGGGATTCGTGCTCGTGGCAAAAACGATGCCTTGCATTGTGAACTGCATTCTTTTTTTTTTTTTATAGTTGTGGGAAAACAATCAGGTGAGAAGAAGCAGCTGCAGATTAGAAAGCAGCAACATGGGGGCGACCTTAAAAGGAGACGACGAGGGTTGGATGCTGAATGATGGATGAGGAGGAACATTCATGAGCTGGACCACGGAGAGGACCAACGGGGAAGAGGAGGGTGATCAATGAAAGGTTTACAGCATGCTCTTTTACATATTGTAATAACCGTGTTCTATCCTATAATAATTCTGTTAGTCGGCTGCTTATGAAGACACTGAAATCTCCTCCATGGCGTATTTGATGGTGTGCAGATTAGTTGCTGTGGCTCGTAGTGATATATACTCTCAGGGTGCCGTAGATCAGGTAATGAAATCCACATGTTGCTGCTGATGTAACAGCGAAGCTGAAAGAAGTAGTACTTCTATGGAGCGGCGCAGGAGTCCTAAAAGCTGGAAACAAGGTGTTAGGACTCGGTTTTGCCAAGCTCAAGCTGCAGCCAGTAAGACCCATCACCTCTCGGGCTTGGGAACGACCAGGCCCCGGATCTGGCCCTCCATGGCGTCCTGGATGTTGCCCGAGGAGTAGAGGCCGATGGGCGTGTTGTAGGCGGCGCTGACCACCTGATGCGTGTCGTCGAGGTTCGCCGCTGCAATGAAGGGCTGGGCTTTCCGGTTGTGAGCAGAACCGATGGGCTTGTATTCCTGCAGGGGAGAAGAAGGAAGAAACGTTGTTATGGAGACCGTCGTGAAGCAAACCGCCACGTTTAATAAACGTGAAGTCCAAACCTGCTGCTCGGCTTCCAGGTTCATCTTGTACGGGTGGGCGTTCCCTCCCTCCACCACACGGGGCGACCACAGCCTGGCTTCATTCCTGGAAGGTGAAACCAGGTCACGAGGTCACCGCCACAGGATGGTGATGCTGATGAACTGACTGGACGTAATCCCAACCTATAAAACATCCTAACTGAGGTTTGAACTTCTGCTCTCATGCTGCAGGACTCCAGATTGGTCTTTTTGAAGGTCTCAGACAAAGAAGCTTTCATTTTGAGCCTGGTGAAGACCACATCTGCCGGGATCACTGAATAGCCTGATTTTTTGTTAACATCATTACAATGATAGCCCATAGAAACCACCAGGGGCGTTAAATTAAGGGAATTACCAATGATATATATATTCTCTCAAAAAGAGCAAACCCATCTCCATTGTGGTTTCATTTTTGGTTGAAATAGTCAGAAGCTCTAAACATTTATAACAAAATATGACCTTAACTGCAAAAAAGAAATACATTTTTTACTTAAATGAATAATTATAATTCTTTGGCATGTTTGTCATATGTGGATATACAATGATGCTTGCTGGGTAATATGTATGTTGGATGTTGTCCAATATCAAGTCTCTAATTGATCACACGACGAGACGACAGTTCAGTATATAGAAGCTAGTTTAGGTGCAAAACGGTTTGCATGTTCCACATTTTATCATAAAGCCTGATGCATTGTGGGTCTGGTCTTTTGACCGGGAACCACTGCTGTATGACATCAGTATGTAATCATGGCCACATGAGCCTGCTGGACACGGTGGAGTACAACATGTAACCCAACACGACAAGAACTTAATTTTAGAATCAACCAACAGCTGTCCGATACACAAACGGAGGGATATGAGTAATAACTGCAGAGCTGACGTTTCCATGACAGTGTGCAGGTGCTGCCTCTACTGTGTCTGTGTGTGTGTGTGTGTGTGTGTGTGTGTGTGTCGCTGTATGACCTTTCCACAGTGAGACTCAGCTGATGGATGGACTCTTTGATCTTGTTCTGGGCCTCGCAGTGCAGCATGTCTCCGGCCGGGACGCCCTCGATGGCCAGGATGACATCACCGGCACACAGGTTGGCCACGGCCGCCTTGCTGCCCGGCGTGATCTGGAGGGATTACATCACAGCTCTTTTGACAGGATAATATTAGTTTGATCAAAACGTGCATGAGGCTGTGACCTAAAAACATGAACATTCACGAGTCATGACATCCCTCCATGTTTCTATCCTCACATCTAAGTGGTTGGAGCCTTCTAGCAACAAACGTTCTGGTGTTTCCATCGGGCAGACATGTTGCCGGGTTACTCCAAACACAACTGTGACTGTGCAGCTTTTTAAAGAACCTCTGTACCGTATTATTTAGTGGTTGCCGAGGGAACAACGCAGGATATATGTGTCGGTGTCCATCACATCCATCTTCACTAGTCTTTGCTCTTAAATTGCACGTAAACTGAATGTAAGTGCCATCTCAGTGCATAATCTGGAAGAACAAAACACACTGTCGCCCGGAGAGGTGGAATATTTAGTTTTCAGACACAATCCTCTGTTTATTCCTATTTAAATGCATCATAATCACCTTTGAGGTGCATTGATTGCATTATGTGTCCCAATTACCCAGGTGAAAGGAATTCAAGACATTCTACAGTGAATGATTATTGTGCTCTTATAGTGATTGTGACTCCCTGTGTTCTGTCTCTACATAAAGGTGAAGGTTCACAGGTGAGGCAGCGGCCTCGTGAAAAAGCTTCCGTCTGCTCTCCATCACCGGCACCTCATCTCCTCACACACGACTCCACCGCTCGGCCCCCTTGTTCACGAGTCTCACCTGACCTTCGATACAAAACACAGACTCCACTAAGAAGATTTAGAATCTGCTCCCTGGGTCGGCGCCCCGCTCGGTATGCCTGCATGTAAACCGGCCCTTGTCATGGAGATCCAGTAAACACCGAGCGACAGCATCCAGATGGAATATTCCGTCGGCCGGCGAGCCACCAAGACGAGCACGAACTCCCAGAGAGGGTCACCGAGGAAATACCTCAAACCCCCAACTGCACTTCCACTAACCGTGACCTATGATGAGCCCTATTGCATTACGGGACGCCGCCGACACCAGGATGCTGCATTGCAACGTGAATGAGGTCATCTGCCTATAAATAACGGTGGATGAACGTGGCCAAAGAGGGGAGCGGTGATTTACAGCCAGCGTTTTGTTGGAGTGCTGTCGCCCGACGGTTTTACTGCCTGATGTCTGTTAACCTGCACGACGCTGCTGCTTTATTGGCTTCTGTAACGCAGCTCCGCCTTCATGTCAGACGTTTGTCTTTGTTTAAAGTGCACACATCTTTTCTCCTTCATCCCGTCCGTCTGTTTGCCAACTTTCCTTTTGCTCTTTGTCTTCGCCGTTTCTCTCCCTTTCACTGTTTTTACTCAAAGCTGCACTCGTCAATATGTCAGCAGCGGATCATGAGACAATAAAGTAAGCAGGGATCACTCTGAGTGAATGATCACCTGACTGGAGGGAGTGGGAGGAGACTAAAACGGAGCAAAAAGGAGATGGGACTGACACAAAACACAACACTGGCTTCATATTTACAGTCTACATCCAGTCAGACTACTTTTCCCATAATGCAACTCAGTTGCAAAGTCCCTACCAGCCTGGTAAATGCCTGCCTTGACCCGGAGGTCAATCTTTCTGACCTTTTGTCCTGTAAATAAAGGCATCAACCAATCACGTTGTAACGAACAATCCTTTATTTATTTATCTCTCTTTTCGGCCTGCATTTATATTTTTGTTGACATCGATCATATATGCACACACACCTAATTATCCCTTATTACCATTGTTACATTTATTATCATGATTATTATTATTTTGTTATTGTTGTAATAACGTTTTGTTAGCTTAGCTTGAGAGTAATAGTATACTTGTCTTTGTATCCTATGTTTGTATGTCTTGAAACATTGTCCTTTATCGATTCACAATGTTATTTTGCACTCATAAAAATAAATAAATGAATAAATAAATAAATAAAATCACAGTCAGCTGAAATAACCCCGATGACATCACCGGGGTTATTCCCTCAGAGCAACAGGAGACGCCATACAACTGTTTCCACAGGCTTCTCATGCCATTCAGATCACGTAAACTGACCTTGAGGTGTAAACTGTGCGGCGTGGCCCTTTAAGGCCGCTGTCTGCTGAAGAAAAGAGATGATTATCGCTGTGTTTACTTTCCTCCACCAGCTGGGAACACCGGCGCTCACAGGAGGATGTTCCTGACCAAACATGGCAGTGAAGCGAAGCCGGAGAGTTCAGAGACGGGACGTTTTATATCAGAGCTT